>NC_059115.1:78311757-78464257 GCF_020740685.1 Jaculus jaculus
ATAACTTAAAATCTTTGGAAAATACTGTTTAGTTTCAAAAGTAGTCATCATTTTAAGGAAAAATGTGATTTCAAAAATCATTTAATTTACAATAATCTACAATATTTCCAAGCTAAGTTGTTCTATATGATTGAAGACTCTGGGCACTAAGAATGCAGTATAGCTATAGAGATAGTAATTTCATAAAACATGATATTTAACATATTTTCAATCCTTTTATATATGTCTCCTCCTGTATAAAAATTGTGAAAATACAAAATAAATGTTTCATGATTTTTATAATTTAATCTTACTAAAAGTGTAATAATGGTGCCATTGGTCAGGTATTGAAATAAAATAGAAAGATAACAGTAACCTTTCAATGACAGCTTCATGGAAGGATATTAACACAGCTCTGGGTTATTTTCTTACATAAAAGCTCCCTATTTAATTTGAGTTCATAAAGAAGTAGAGGCATAGTTTCAATAGGGTATTTATATTGTACTATTTGGAGCAACTTATTTAACCAAATATTATAATTTTATTGCCAAGGTTTCTTGAAGTTTCCCTCAACTTTTAGTAAAGAAGCCTGAAATCTTTTCTTAAGACTAATGCATTTTATAATCATTCTATTAAATTGTGTGATAACATAAGCAAGGCTATAAACTTGCTTCAAAAAAAGGGGAGATCCAAAGAAGAGAGTGCTATGACATTTAACAACCACATTTTCTAGTCACTAGCTTCCTATTTGAAGTCTATGCCACAGCATGAAATTTATGATCGATTCAAATTCTACATAAAGTCAAAGGGAGTAAGAGACATCCTTGCAAATACATGACACCTTTTACATTGTAATTCATTCTCTGGGAATTAATAGACAATAACAACACTATTGCAAGGTAAATTTGTAGAACAGATTGTGTATGTGAGTTTGTGTGTGTGTGTGTGTATTATTCATTCTTTGTCTATAATTATATTTCCTGTTTAATATTAACTTATTTATATGTGGAAGAAAGGATGCACCAGGACTTCTTGCAACTGCAAACAAATTTCAGATACATGTGCCTCTTTGTGTATCTGGCTTCACATAGGTAGTAGGGAATTGAGCCCAGACCATTGGGCTTTACAAGCAAGCACTTTTCACCAACGAGCAATCTCTCCAGTCCTGTAATTATCTGTATAATTATTTATGACTTGCTTTTTAGTATTTTATAGACAAATAAATTTGACTCCAATATACTATATCTGCTATTCTATTAATTTTAAAATTTACTATGATATCTAAAGTAAACAATATTAAGTATGTGTGCTTATTATAATAAAATTATAATATAATAATTTATTTCTGCAGGAGTAGATATACTGTAGTTTCTTACAAATAACTGTATATTGATGACATATTGATGATGAGTTTCAATATTATGGCATTTTTTTTTTTTAGGTAGGGTTTCACTCTAGCTCATGCTGACCTGGAATTCACTATGTAGTCTCAGGGTGGCCTCGGACTCATGGCGATCCTTCTACATCTGCCTCCCAAGTGCTGGAATTAAAGGTGTGCGCCAGCAAGCCCAGCAATATTATGGCATTTTAACGGTTAGAAAAATGTAATTCTCTCCTATGTATTTATGCACAAGTATCTTGGAATTTATCAGTATGCCTCAGTACATTAGTCATTTGCATTCCATGCACCATAGGATTGATGTTCATATTTTATAAGGCAGAAAGGCACTCAGGACATAGTATGATACTCATTCCCTAAATGCAACATCCAGAACTTCCACTGTAGTCTCACTATAATGTAGTCATATCAAATTATCAGGGTGGCTGAGACAAGATAATACAAGCAGATACTGGAAAATGTAATCATGTTGGAAACCTGTGGCCTCCTACTTCTCTTATTGTTACAGTAGAGAGAAATAGAGATACCGATGGTGAAATCAACTAATGTCAGTGATGATGGAGATTGGTTAGAGTGGATAAAGACAAACAGAGAAGGGAAAGTAGAGCCAAGAACTATTTGTCTATGAAATATGATTTTTAATTAGTCATTTGTATATAGTGCACATTCAGCCATGAAGTCGTCATTAGCCTTCTCCCTGTCACCCCCTACAGATTGTGGATGCTGAATTGTGGGGATGGCTTTTATTTGTGGGGGAGAAGTCATGTCTGTGCATAATGACCTAACTTATGGCTTCAACAATCTTTCTGTTCCCTATTCCGCAAATTTCCCTGGGCCATGTTGGGTTCGATTTAGGTCTACTTCAGTGATGATGTCTTGGGAGCCTCCGTGTCTCTGGATATTGGATTTGGTAGGAGTTGAGTGTTCTCTGTGTCTGTCTCCTTCACCCTTGTGCTGGTACCAGGTTCACCAAGAAAGCATCTCTTGCTTATTACCTAACTAAATCTATGTCTTCAATATGTTATTTTTCTCATAGATTTGAGTTCAGACTTGACACTGAACTTTAAAAAGCAAATATATATATACTCACAGGTGAATAGAGGGTAGGAAAAATGGAGATGTACAGAATTCATGGATTAAATGGTAAAAAAAAAATACAACTGCATTCAGATTAGTTTACACATTTCTCAGTAGAGTAAAATATCAGCCTTAATACCTACTTTTCTATAAAATAATTTGGATAAACTATAGGACTTCATTTTAATGTGAGACAGCTTCCACTCAGTATTACTTGTTTTACATTTTGTCACTTACTAAGCAAATATGTACAGACACTTTGAAAGAGAACTTGTACTGTGACAAATAATTGGAAGGTGGAGAGTCATAAAATCTCAGCATTGTGGTACCTTCATTTTTTTTCCAATTACCTGAATTTTATTTTTATAATATTTTTCTTTTCAATTTTTTTATTAACAACTTCCATGATTATAAAAATAATTCCATGGTAAAGTCCTCCTCCCCCACCTTCCCCTTTGAAACTCCATTCCCTATCATATTGCCTCCCCCTCTCAATCAGTCTCTCTTTTATTTTGATGTCATGATCTTTTCCTCCTAGGATGATAGTTTTGTGTAGGTAGTGTCAGGCACTGTGGGGTCATGGATGTCCAGGCCATTTTGTGTCTGGGGGGAGCACGTTGTAAGCAGTCATACCCTTCCTTTGGCTCTTACATTCTTTCTGTCACCTCTTCTGTAATTGACCCTGATCCTTGGAAGGTGTGATAGAGATATTACAGTACTGAGCACTCCTGTAACTTCTTTCCAGAACCATGATGCCTTCTGAGTCATTCCAAAGACACTGCCATCTGAAAAGAGAAGATTCTCTATCAAAAGTGAGAGTAGCATTAATATAAGGGTATGGACATTAAGAGAAGTGCTCACTGGACAGTTTGATAAGCATAGTATGCACATTTAGCCAGGCATTAACATATGTTACACCACTTAGGCTCATGACTACCCATGTTTTAAGTTTTCAGTATCAGGGATGCATTCCCTCCCATGGATTGGGCCTCCAGTCTAACTAGAGGGCAGTTAGTTTCAACTATGACAGATGTGCCACTATTGCATCCATTGGATTATTTGGCCTGGCTGGCCAAATATAAGGCTTTCAATGTCCACTGTTGAGTTTCTTCATTGGTGATTTCTTTCTCTCCCATTGAATTGCATGCAGAATGGCTACTTCCAGCTCTCTGTCAGCTGGTCTACATGGAGGAGGTGATCAGCTCTATACTCCACTTCTTTTATCGTTTTAATACTAATTTAACACAAAACCTAATCATTTTATTATACTTTATCTTTCCCTATGCTAATCTCTATTTTAGTTCATGGCAAGAAAGTTTTAGGTAGGCAAATTATAGTTTTAGAAAATGTTGGAAAACCTTGTCTCATCACCATCTACCTCAAGTGACACCTCATTTTTCTTATATTAGTTCCATGGTCTCATCCCATTTAATGCACTGATTCTTATTTTCAAGACAAAGATGGAAATGTAGGGATCCACTATTCTGCTCTAGGCTTATTTCAGCTGATCTATGTCCTTTGTCTCCTGGTAAGAGCTGGATTAAATAGGAGATTAACAGAGGAAAGTGTAAAATATGCTCCTTAATTGCTTCTCTATGTTGCCTTACTATTCACATTTAAAGTCCAAATGAATTTTCCTTGATATTAAATGGATCATTACTTTGTAATCCTGAACATATTTGAACAGTGTGCTAAGTGCTTCTGGTCATCTACCAAGGACATTAATGTCTCTAGAATTCATTTCTTATTGAAAGCCCTGATTACGTTAGCATCACATCTATATAATGAACAACTAAACTGGTGTCCTAAGTTTTATCAGTTTTTACTGTAGTTCCTAGAATGAAAACTTATGATACCATAATATTTGTCTTTGATCTCAGAGATGTCAAGCTCCATGATAAATAATATAGATTAACTAAGATTACAACAATGTTCTAAAACTACAGATTCTGTGAAGGGTGACTCAGACAAAAAATATACATGCAAGTTTCCTATTGGTACTTTAAAGATGTAATTTTTAATTTTATAAATAATAGTATAGAATAAGATAGGATAGGATAGAGCTATACAGAACAGTTTTTAGTCCTAAGAGTTGGCATATATACTCCATAAGCAGTAGAAAACCTACTCTACCAATGATCCCAACACTGCTTTCCAAACACTTACATATTTATGCTGTGGTCTTAGAAAGACAGGTTCTCCCAATTGAACCTACATGTGTATTTACCATATGCCATATAACAATTATGTCTAATCTACTGGAATCATTTACACTGTCAATAAAATATGATGAGATGGTATAATGTAGTAGTCAAGGGAAAGCTCAAAATAGTGCTGAGTATTTAATGCATATGGACAATCCTTACAATTTGCCTATATGTAAATAAACTCATCAGTAGAAGAAATGAGGCCATAGTTTATTGAATGGAAATACTGATTAGTTCAAAATGAGTACCAATATAATAAAAACAGAGCTTGAAATTTTGTATTCTTATTAAACTCTAAATATTTTACACTTAGGAAAACATAACTATTTCCTTCTAGATTTTATGGTATAATATTTTCTAATATGTTTCCAGTAATTTAATGTCACTAGGTAGAGTCTCATATTATGAATATAATCAGAACATGTGACATTTGTCTTTCAAAACCTCAGTAACCTCTCTTAGTATAATTCATCTTAAATCCTTCTATTTTCTTGTGATTTCATAACTTCATTTTCTTTATATAATTTTATATAAGTGGTGTAATAGTTATAATACATTCCTCTAAATATGGAGATGGATACAAAAAAGAATTACTGAACTTTTTTTTAAAAAATATGTTTTGTTCATTTTTTATTTATTTATTTGAGAGCTACAGACACAGAGAGAAAGACACATAGAGGGAGAGAGAGAATGGGCACACCAGGGCTTCCAGCCACGGCAAACGAACTCCAGATGAGTGCGCCCCATTATGCATCTGGCTAACGTGGGACCTGGCGAACCGAGCCTCGAACCAGGGTCCTTAGGCTTCACAGGCAAGCACTTAACCGCTAAGCCATCTCTCCAGCCCAAGAATTACTGAACTTTTATAACTAATGAGTTTAGACCAAAAGCACTGAACCACAAAGGTTGTCCTTGGTTCCAGTGAGCAATTAATATTTGGCATAACGCGTAAATGTATGTTAAAGCTATGAAGAAAATCCTTCAAATATATCAAGTTAACTACTGTTCAAAGTACTTGGTAATATCTTAGATTCACTAATTAAGTGTGTGTGAAAGAGCTTATAACCATTTTAGAGTCAAACTTTGTTATAAGATACCTTATAATTTAGTAAGACTAGTAGTCACATTTTTAAAAACCTTGTTACATTTTGAATAGAATTTTACAGATGATGCTATATTGAATTGACAATGTGTTATAAATAATTTATTTTCACAAATTTATGTTCAATAACTCACACTCTGCACTTCATAAGAAATGGCAAATAAAATAAATTTCTACAAGTGAATATTTCAAATTATATTTTCCTCCTAGGACAAACAAAGAATATTTTTTTTCTAGAGAAAGAGAATATCACATTATATTTTCTCTTTCTTTTCTTTAGGAAAATGATGGAAATGCAATAGCCATGTAAACTCAAATCCATGTGTGGGGACAAAGATAATAAAGGTAGAGAAATAAAACTGTCTAGAATTTTGATCTTTTTCTACATGATGGTAATAATTACCAGGAACCTCTCAGCCCCATTCCCTCTATTATTCACAAAATGGCTTTAGACAGCATCTGTAGAGAAACAACTGCAGCACAATTGTCAGAAACTTCCTTTATCCTAAAATGTAACGGAACATATTGGGAGGCGCTCCCACATGTAGCCTTGAAGCTATTCACGTCCTTTTCAAAGGCATTAATTTCGGTCAGAGAATTTCCTGTGAAACCTACAAATGAGTTCCTGCTGTTTACATTTTCCAAAAGTCAACATAAGAAAAGTATTATTTTATTCATTGCCCAGAATTGTCAGTAACTATTATTTTCAAACCAGTGACTTTTTATTTTACATCTGAGAAGAATGACAAGCAGTGAGATGTGTTTCACTCTGTTCCCTCCAGGACTTCCTCAGGGTAAAAGATAAAGACTTACTTCTGACTTACCCTACTGGAGCACAGCAGATGAAGGAGAAGACCCACGTGCTTCACTCTTTATATGAAGGAGAAGACCAACGTGCATCACTCTCCATACTGGAGCACGGCAGATGAAGGAGAAGACCCACGTGCACCACTCTCCATACTGGAGCACGGCAGATGAAGGAGATGACCCACGTGCATCACTCTCCATACTGGAGCACAGCAGATGAAGGAGAAGACCAACGTGCATCACTCTCAATACTGGAGCACAGAGGATGAAGGAGAAGACCCACGTGCATCACTCTCCATACTGGAGCACAGCAGATGAAGGAGAAGACCAACGTGAATCACTCTCCATACTGGAGCACAGCAGATGAAGGAGAAGACCAACGTGCATCACTCTCAATACTGGAGCACGGCAGATGAAGATGACCCACGTGCATCACTCTTCATACTGGAGCACAGCAGATGAAGGAGAAGACCAACGTGAATCACTCTCCATACTGGAGCACAGCAGATGAAGGAGAAGACACACGTGCTTCACTCTCCATACTGGAGCACAGTAGATGAAGGAGAAGACCCACGTGCATCACTCTCCATACTGGAGCACAGCAGATGAAGGAGAAGACCAACGTGCATCACTCTCAATACTGGAGCACAGAGGATGAAGGAGAAGACCACGTGCATCACTCTCCATACTGGAGCACAGTAGATGAAGGAGAAGACCAACGTGCATCACTCTCAATACTGGAGCACAGAGGATGAAGGAGAAGACCACGTGCATCACTCTCCATACTGGAGCACAGCAGATGAAGGAGAAGACCAACGTGCATCACTCTCAATACTGGAGCACAGAGGATGAAGGAGAAGACCACGTGCATCACTCTCCATACTGGAGCACCCCAGATGAAGGAGAAGACCCACGTGCTTCACTCTCCATATTGGAGCACAGAGGATGAAGGAGAAGACCACGTGCATCACTCTCCATACTGGAGCACAGAGGATGAAGGAGAAGACCCACGTGCATCACTCTTTATACTGGAGCAGGGCAGATGAAGGAGAAGACCACGTGCATCACTCTCCATACTGGAGCACAGAGGATGAAGGAGAAGACCCACGTGCATCACTCTTTATACTGGAGCACGGCAGATGAAGGAGAAGACCCACGTGCTTCACTCTCCATATTGGAGCACAGAGGATGAAGGAGAAGACCCACGTGCATCACTCTTTATACTGGAGCAGGGCAGATGAAGGAGAAGACCACGTGCATCACTCTCCATACTGGAGCACAGAGGATGAAGGAGAAGACCCACGTGCATCACTCTTTATACTGGAGCACGGCAGATGAAGGAGAAGACCCACGTGCTTCACTCTCCATATTGGAGCACAGAGGATGAAGGAGAAGACCCACATGCATCACTCTCCATACTGGAGCACAGAGGATGAAGGAGAAGTCCCACGTGCATCACTCTTTATACTGGAGCAGGGCAGATGAAGGAGAAGACCCACGTGCTTCACTCTTCATACTGGAGCAGGGAAGATGAAGGAGAAGACCCACGTGCTTCATTCTCCATACTGGAGCACGGCAGATGAAGGAAGAACGTCCAAGTGCATTCTTCTCCTGAAGCAAAACTCACTCTCTCTTCATCTGAAATTATCACAGAATGAGGCTCTCTGTGTTATGGCTGCATTTTCTGTTGAATTATATGGTGAATATTAGGCTACACATACAGTGAAACCTCATTTCCTATGTTGCATTTATAAAGTAAGATCAGGCAAGTTTGAAACACCCCTTCACATTGCAAGTGCGATGACTTAGGTTCAACTATCAGAGTTGAATACAATAGCAAGCCTAAAGCAAGATATATCTATAGGAAAATATTTATGCATTTATTTCAAGTACAGAGAGAGAAAGAAGAAAATGTGCATGCCAGGTCCTGTAGCCTACCATAAATGAACTCGGGATATATGTGTCACTTTGTTTGTTTGGTGTTTTGGGGGTACAGAGGAATTTCACCCAGTTTGTTAGGCTATAATGGGGAAGTGACTGAACTGATAAGCCATCTTTCCAATCCCAAGAATTTTTATAGTTATGTTTATATTTTATTAGTTGCTCTTTTTTTTTTTTTTTTAATCAAGGCAAGGTTTTACTCTAACCCAGGCCTAACTGGAACCAGGCTAGTTTCAACTTACAGCCATTCTCCTACCTCAGCCTCTTGAGTGTTTGTATAAATGAATGTACCACAATTTCCAGCTACAAGATTATTAAACTCATAACTAAATAGAAAAAGGAAAGCCAAAGACTTGAATGTGTTCTGTAAGGTAAAAGGTTAATTTTGAGCATCTGTACCACTACCTTACTTGGTAGAATTTTCCTTCATTTCCAAAGAAACTGTGAGGTTGTAGCAAAAGTTAACAAGTCATATGTAGGAACAGAGGTGTCAATGAATTTTAGCTCTGGGTTTGATTTATTCTTCATTTGACAAATATAAACATGGTAAAAATGTCATGCCATCAAGAATAGACTTATATTTTACTTATTTTTAAATTAATTTTTGTGTTCTCCTTTTAAAATTTTACTTTTCATGCATTATAACATATACTATTATCCCCTTGCCCCAACTCCCTTTACCCTCTGGTCCTCCTCAGTGGGGTTATGGTAACTATTGTATGGTCATGAACCCCTCCCTCAGTCCCTGTGAGGTAGCAGAGCACCATGCCTCAGTGAATCCCCATCTGCTCTGTGGCTCTTACATTCTTTCCATCTCCTCTTCCTTGATATTCCCTGAGTCATGACAGCTCTGTTGACACTTTGATTTACTGTTGAGTTATTGTAGTCTCTGGATTTCTGCTGCTTGCATAGGTTTTGATTATTCTAACACCATCTGCCTGGGGCTGGTTGTCAAGCTAGCAGTAAAAGCAGTCAGTGTTCATGATGTTGCTTCCTGTGCAATTTCTCCTGGCCTTGGCGCATGTGGTAGAACTAGAAATCTTATGGTGAACTATTATCTATCTTCTTAACAATGGACCTAGGCTCTGCTCCATTTTCTCTGTCACCTGTAAAATAAACAGATTCTCTAATCAAAGACAAAAATTATTTAATCAGCACTGAAGAAGTAGGTCTTCAAATCTGAAGGGTCCAGATTCCTCTAAATTTAGTAGTGTGTTATGCTAAGTGCCCACCTTGCTCATCATCTCAGAGCCATAAAACTAAACCTACTTCAAAGTACAGCTACTTCCATGGTCTCACCATATGGCTGTTAAGATTAAAAAGGCTTCAGTGGGTTCTTCAAAAACAAATGTTTGGAAGTATTTGATCAAATGCTCACATCTAGTGGCTTGGTAATGGCAGGTATTTGATTTAAAAATTTACTAGCCTCAATATAACAATCAATGCCCTTATGGTGCAAAATAATCAAACTTTTCAGTATGAACAATACAATAAAAATCTTTCCTTCAGTTTGTAGCTTCAGTTCCAACATAACGATTCTTACCCAAATTTGCATTTTCTTTCAAGGTTCTGATGAATATACCAATGTCAAAAATGACAAAAAAGGTATTCTCATTAAAAGTAGATGAGTGAAAATAAATCTCTTATTTTTAGCTATTGTCTACAAAGTCCTAAATTACAATTAACACCATTGTTCTGATATTTGTTTCTAGGAGACACTGATTTGTTAAGCTTTCATTTTCTAGTTATTTGAATTTTATATTAGTCCTTTACATTTCGTGGATCAGAATTGATAACTTGAGTATTAAAATTTTTAATTCTATAAGTTGGAACAATAATTTTAACAAATAATTAAAATCTTGAAAATCAGTTATGCCAACTTAATCAATACTCATAAAGTACATATGTTTCCTTTGATTTCTCAAAAATATTTGGTTTAAGCCTTTTATCATTCTTCTAGGCTTATATAGTAGTAATAAAATAACTAATTCTTTATAATTGAGGTATATTGCTACACACTTGCAGTCCTTACACGTGGAAGGATGAAGTCGGAAGATCGCTTGAACTATGAGGACAATCTGGGCTACCTAGCTTGAGACTAGTCTGAGGTACAATGCGATAATTTGTAACACACACACACACACACACACACACACACACACACACACACATGCACGCATCAGTCCTGACTTTTTAAAAACTTAAAACTATAGTACTTTTTAGAAATTATTTGTGGCAAAATTTTTTAAAATACTCAATATTTAAAAAAAATCATAAGGTCTATATTTATAAGAAAATCTGACAGTGAGATTTCATTTGTTTTGCCAAGTATATCAGGAAGTTGTCTTAGTGTGTCCATATTAAGAATATGGGTGGAGAGTTGAGCCAGGCGTGGTGGCGCACGCCTTTAATCCCAGCACTCGGGAGGCAGAGGTAGGAGGATTGCTGTGAGTTCGAGGCCACCCTGAGACTCCATAGCGAATTCCAGGTCAGCCTGGGCTAGAGTGAGACCCTACCTCGAAAAACCAAAAAAAAAAAAAAAAGTATATGTGTGGAGAGTTGAGTTTTATGTCTCTATTTATACACAAATAAAATACATAATAAAGAAGAGAGTGAAACACTTTCAAAAAAACATAAGAGAGTATATATATATATAGTGCCTAATTGACATACCCTGTACATTGAAACTTTTTTTTGGTGCAGCACCATATTTTATTATTTACTTATAAGAAATTCAATTGACTAAAAAGGATATGTTTCCCTTCTAATGATGAAAAATTAATTTTCTTTAGCATGTAAATTTTTATCATTGAGTATACTTTTAAAATATATATAATGTATAAGATAACTCATTGATAACCAATTCATTGCATAAAAAAACTTTTGGGTATAGTTTGAGACCAATTTTGATGTTAACACTTGAAGAAAATCTATTTTTACTGAGTAAATAAATGCAGGTGTTAAACTGTTTTATCAGAAGAAAAATATCCTTTAGACATCTAATTTTACAACATAAATACTAAAATATATAACACTTTACAACAATTTTGTGCATTCCCCAAAATATTGAAAAACGTGTACAATAAAACAAAGTGTCAAGAAAACATCAGTTTTAAGTAATATGTTCTTTGTAAAAGTTACGTTGATTAAGGCATTATTAAAAAGTCATCGAAATCATGCCAAGTATACATAAAGAATGACATCTGAAACTATTTCTGTCAAGTAAAGCCTCCCAAGGGTTATTGTCTCCAAACTGTTTTGTATTCTCCAGCTGCCAGAACTTTATTTCAATAGCCAATTTGTTATAATAGAAAGATGCCCTTCGCTTTCTATTCTAGCCAACGGGTTAATTTAGTTTGTGATGAATCCATACAAATCTGTCCTATTCATAATCCTTTATATTCAAGACTTTGATTTATGATTTGAATCAGTCTGTGAAATGGGAAAGGCTTCCACCCATGTTGTGTGCCTGAAAGCTGGAGTATCAGCTCACTCAAGCACAAGAACTTATGCTTCCCAGAATAGTCATCAAAATACCAATTATTTGATCCAATAAACAACTAGTAGAGACAGGAAAATTATTCATATGAGAAGTAAGGCTGATGAAAGTCAATTTACAGAATAGAACAACAAAAAGAGGTCTGCAATAGGTCTTCATAGAAAATCTACCATAGATTAACACATTCTTCAGTTTATACAAATATGGATTTTTACATTTTATAAACCACTTTAATAACAAAAGCAATCATGCCTTTTGGAAGGGTTTTCTTGTTCCAACATATGGTTTCAAAACTCTTCTTTCTCCAAATAGCTATTTCCATTTCCCATCATGTCTCTTCATATGATTACATTTCTTAATGTGGCCTAGAATACTTCCTCATTCTCCCTGTCATCTCTTGGCATGTCATTTGTCACATTTGGGCATGCCATTCTTCACCCACTCGGACATGTATACCCTAGTACATTGTACATTTTATACACAGCAAGAAGTCTGTGAGTTTGTTAGTAAATAATTCAAAGGCAGTATCATTTTCACATATATTTCCATCATAACCTGAAATCTTTTGTAATAAACCATTATTTGTCTTAATTACTTAACTTTTATTTTTCACCAAATGCATCACCATTTGTATGCATATACAAATGTAGCTATTGTAAGTACAATAATGACATTTGGATAATAGTAAAAAAAAAAAAAGTATTTCTGTAGCTGCTAATGGAAAAGAGAATTTATGCTGCTTCTTTGACTTCAAAGTCTGAGTCTTCTGTTCTCAAATATTTCCATGACTGAGCAGGATCATTTTAGACATAAACAATGCTTACTTAACTAACCGTATTTTGCAGTTCCCTAACCTTGCATAAATTCAGTGGTGATATTTCTGCCATATCATTTTTTCTTTATTTTCACTGGTATTAAGCCTTTGGTTATTATTTAGTTATTGCTAGGTCATTTATGCTGCTTAACACAGAAAATACTCATGGAAGCTATCACTGATAAAAATGTGTACAAGCTAAAACTGTAAGCATTCCTCTGGCAAATTATCATAGATTGTAGCCACCGTCATCAGAAACCATGTGCACATTAATGCTGTGAGCCCTGTCTGTGATGTATTGATTCAGCATGGGTGTACTGTGCTGATACCAGGCAACACTTAATCCTGCCTGATGAAGAAAGAGCAATCCTTAAATCTCATCTTTGTTCTTCAGTCTTATGCCAATTAGGATTCATATTTGCCAGCAATAAAGGCAGACTGGGTGATTAAACAGAAAAAAAGAAGAACTGAAAAGGATGCAGGACAGCTCCTCAATTTGTTCAGAGGCTGAGAACAAAGCTCATGGGAACATTTCCAGAAATATCCAAAGCATCAATGAGCATTTATTGTAGAGAAATACACCATCATTACTGCTGAGCAGGACTAGATATATACAACTGTGCTTCTCTGCTCCCAACACAAAAGCAACTCGACTTTTTATCCTGTACTATTGTGGGTACTGAGAGATGGAGCTGGAGGAGAGAGAGAGTTCAAAGTAGCAGAGGGAGAAAGTATGTGTAATGAATGGAAAGATAGAGTGGAAGTTAGAGAGAAGAGAGAGAGAGAGAGAGAGAGAGAGAGAGAGAGAGAATGTCTATCCTTTGTCCCTTGCTGCAGTGATGGCAATACTTCTGACTAACAAAGTTCAGACCACAAGGAGATGAAATTCAGTAGTGGATCACTTTACGTTGCTGGCAGAGAACTCCTGACCAAGAGCAGCTTGGGAGAGGAAAGGCTTTATATTAGCTTGTATATTTATAGATTTGTGGGGAATTTCATGAAGGCAGGGCAAAAGTAATGTCATGAACAGAGGGTGGACATTACTTCGTGACCAACATCAAGTGGACCATAGCAGCAGTAAAGTGTGCAAAACACTGGCAAGGGGAAGTTGGCAATGATACCCCATAAGCCAACTCCCCAAATTATATTACCTCCAGGAGCTTCTAGTTCCCAACTTTCTACCAGCTAGGAATCTAGCATTCAGTACAAATAAGTTTGTGGGGGACATCTGAATCAAACTACCACACCTAGCAAGTATGGATACCTAGTTTTAATCCATAGGCTTTGAGTAGACCCCAGTTCTGCATGATAAAAACAGAACAAATCATCTGTAGCTGTAATCAACTAAGAGAGTGATTCTGAAACATGTCACTTTGTTGTTTTTCTGCTTTTTAGTCTTGGGTTATTATTTTTCAGTGAAAATGTTTTGTCATCTTTTCTCATCAACTAAGAAATTCTCTAACATTTAATGACACTCTAAGGTTAGGTAGCCACAATAAATGCCAAAATGTGTATCAAAATATATATGAAGAAAACAAAAACAAAACATTTGAAGTTGTGACCAGCTAAACAAAACATTTGTAGCTACAATAAGCTAAGCAAGTGAATCTGAAACATGTTTGTCATTTGTCTAAGTTTTAGTTTTGAGTAGACCTTGTTTTTATGCCTTCTTCATCAACAAATAAGTGGAGAAGAGTCTGAGCTTTGTCAGGGTTCCTTCAGGCTGCGTCTTGGTGTTAGCTGGCTGCCCGTGGCTTCTCTCGGTTGGATCTGTGAAAGGGGGCCAAGATTCCAGTGCGGCTGATGGAACTCCCATACACTGTGTTTGGTTGGATGTTTGTCCCAGCAACATTAAGCTGTGTACTACATCAACTAAAGCCATATTCTGAGAAAGATAAGAGTTAATGTGACAGAAAAACAAAAAGGAAAAAGAATTACACGCTAGATTTATCTTTTTGCATCACTATGAGGAAATGTATGTTGGTAATCTGCATGATGTGTGATGTCAAGCCTCTGCTGGACCCTCTCTCACTGCCATCGTGAAGCTTCCCTATACATTCTGAGACCAAATACACTTTTACCCCCCACCGGCTTTATTTGGTCAGGCGTTTTGTCTCAATAGTCAGTTAACTATTACAGAAGTTTGCTAATTGAGGAGTGGGATTATTGCTGCTATAAACCTGACCATGTGGCTTTTTGGGCTGTGAGATCAGACTTGTCGGGGGATTATGGGATGATTTAGAGCTTGATAGACCTTTTCTAGTCAGAGTTTAAAGAAAACCATGCAGAAAGAACTGTGTAATATGGAGGAAATGCTTATAAATGGAAGAGAACTTTATTGAAAGTTGGAAATGGCAGGGGCTAGCTGTGTTCTCTCCATGGCCTGAGAATTTGAGCAGCATTGAAATAACCATTGACTAGCATGTTTTGTATGGAAAACAGCAGAAGGCTATGACTAAGAAAGAAATGAACATTTCAGGCCAGAGTTCATGGTCTTCTTCAGCTGCAATTGATTGAGACATTACTACATTGAGATTAGACCAATTATTCTGCACTGCACAGTAGGAAGAAGGCTAAATGTTTTGAAGGGAAGGGGCCTACGTAGAGATAAAATGCTGAGAGTTGTCTTTTTCTTCAAAATCAGTTTAATACTTCCTGGATTGATTAATTTGTTAATCCCCTTGATACTATGGAAGAGATAGCCATTGGACGGACAAAGTCGGCTATAGTAGATGATCTGTAGGTTAGGTGGAGTGGGTTCAGAGACCCTAAATAGAAGCCACGAGGGGTCTAACCATGTGAGGAAACATGGGTCACAGTGGAGTCCTCAGGGCTTTGGAAATGCCAAGACTGTAGAACTTCTGCCAGCCAGAGAGTGACTTTTCCTCACCTGTAAGGAGTTTCCTGCCTAAGAGCAGAACTGGAACCCTAGATACTTTGCCACAGGTGTTTGGTCCCAGGCACTAGAATGTAACTATAGCACTTAGTTTAAACGTCTTGTCTGCTCTAATATTGTGCCATAAAGGGCAGCGAGTAGAAGATTACAGTCTGAATAAAAGAGTGTCCAGATACCATTTCGTACTTTTTGAAGTATCTGGCGTATCCCAAAATTTACTCAAAGTTTTCTAAGCTTGACCTACATTCAAAGCGACTAAGCTTCCTGGCATCACCACAGAGTAGAGGGGGAAGTAGAAAAGTATTTGTTAGGGCTGGAGAGATGGCTTAGTGGTTAAGCACTTGCCTGTGAAGCCTAAGGACCCCGGTTCGAGGCTCGATTCCCCAGGACCCACGTTAGCCAGATGCACAAGGGGGCGCACGCGTCTGGAGTTCGTTTGCAGTGGCTGGAGGCCCTGGGGCATCCATTCTCTCTCTCTCTATCTGCCTCATTCTCTCTCTGTCTGTCACTCTCAAATAAATAAATAAAAATAAACAACAAAAAAGAAAAAAAAAAAAGAAAAGTATTTATTAGCGCAGGCAAACCTCCGTGGGGTGCTTAGATATGAAAAGTCTTCTTCCCTGAAGACGGAGGCCGACTGCCGCAGGACCACTGCCGAAAGCTAGGGGAACCACGAAGACAAATTAAGTTTAAGCGCGAGCCTTCCTTTTCATCTGGTTTTTGCAGGAAAGCTAAGCGTCTGATTTCTGTTTGTATCGAAGGGAAGGAGTCACTGGTTCCTAACGACGAACGTCAGCGCACTCACCAGCACCGCTGTCCTCACGGAGCCCTGGACCACCGGAGGGATGCTGGGCAGAGGGCGGAACGCAGCCCTAGGTGGCGAACCCTGGAATATGCCCGACGTGCACGGACACGACCGTGGATTCCTGTGGGCAAAGACGATAGTCTGATTCTAGGAAAAGTGATAGCTTGACTGGGTTTTGGCCCTGGTGAGTTTAGTGATGCTGTCCCAACGCACCCAGAAGATTGTGTGCAAGTTGCATAAACCTACTCTTTCCCTAGCTTCAAAGTAGAATTTTCAATAACACATAAGTAATTTCCCACCTCAAGACTTGAAGTTATTATGTTTGATGTAACTGAATATGTAATGTGACATAAAAGATGTCTTTTTTGGAAAAAAAAAATAGATCAAGCTTCAGTGTTGCCCCAGAGGTATTTATATACACAAGTAGAATATGTTATCTGAATAACACCCTTTGCAACTGGACTACTTCGTGATCAATAAAAAATTAATAAAATTACATTTCTTTTAAAAATGTTACTTTTAAAAATGTTCTGTTACTTTATGGAAGGTAAAAAAAAAAGTCTTATCAGATTTAAAAACTACATTTTCTGGATGCAAGATTTCTTCTATTTCTTGATGCTCATGAATTACATTGTCACTTTATAATTTTACTTTCATAAGGAAGTGTTCATGAATGAATGTCACATAGCTTTACCACATTCTCCAGGACCCATATAGAGCCAGATGAACAAGGTGGCACATGTTTCTGGAGTGCATTGGCAGCAGCTGGAGAGGCTGGATCACCCATTCATTCTTTCATGATAATTCTCTGTCTTTCTGATTACAAATAAATTAATTAAGTATTCTATATAAAAACACATTTCTGCTGGGTGATAAGAACATCACTAGTAATAAATTTGGATATCTTCATGTGCCTCTTGATGAGATGTAATCACTTCACCATTGTGGCATTCTGAAAATTTATTGAAATAATGTAAAACACCTAACACTGCTCAAAGGGATAATCTAAAAAGTCACTTTTCATTACCTTTCTAAAATGCCAAGGTTTTCAATGATAGGATTGATTACAGGCTGGAGAAAACAAAGTTGGCATGACTAGTAATTGCAAGAGAAAATCCTAATTAGGTCCTGCAAAAGTAAAATGGATATCCATTCTAAGCTGATAACTTCCAAATAAGTTCTACAGTGTAGTTAGTAGTATGTAAACATGTTCAATTCCAAAATTTGATAAATTATCTGTTATCATTATTAAATTTATTATTAAATTATTATATCAGAATAAGCTATATGAAGAAAATAAGCAGAGCGTCACTATACTCTCAATAAACGTATTTTTTTCAAGGTTTTCCCAGTATTAAAATTGTGTCAGAACTACCAAGTATAGAATACAGTGCAAAATGCTTGCAATAGTCAGGAAATAAATCAATGCAAGAAACACAGATGTGCAGACAAATGTTCCTGGGACCTCCTCACCAACATTCTTGTCATATCACAGCAAAAACCGTTATTTTTTTTTCCTCTGAACTGTGCTTTTTTTTTCTTTTTATTGAACTATAGTTAAGATATCTTTACAAGAAAAATACTAAAAGAAACATCAAAAAATTAAAATTAAATATTTGGGGCTGGAGATACAGCTTAGCATTTAAGGAATTTGCTTGCAAAACCAAAGGAGCCAGATTCAATTCCTCAGGACCCATGTAAGCCAGTTTCACAAGGGGGCACATGCGTCTGGAGTTCCTTTGAAATGGCTGGAGGCCCTGGTGTGCCCATTCTCTCTCTGTCTCTCTCTCACACACAACACTCTCTGCCTCTATCTCAAATAAATAAAAAATAAATATTTTAGCATCTAACCTTTCTTTCTTTCTTTTTTTTTTAACTTATGGTAGGGTCTCTTTCTAGCTCAGGCTGACCTAGAATTCACTGTGTAGTCCCAATCAGGCTGGCCTCAAACTCACAGCAATCCTCCTACCTCTGCCTCCTGAGTGCTAGGATTAAAGTCATACACCAACATGCCCTAATACATCTAACCTTTCTTATACTTATTTCTCATACTTATTTATTTATAGAACACCTCTTTTCCATTGTATGAATCCTGATTCTGTGATGGCTTTTCAGAATATATATTTAAAATTTCTGATTCTCCTCAATAATGTCACCATTCACAGGAGTGTTAAATATCTGCTCAAAACAGCTGACAATAAAGCTATTTGACATTTAAACACTGAGAATGACTTATACTTGTTCAGCAGTTTACTGACTTGTCAATCTCATTTTTGATATACAGAAAGATAGGCTTAGAGAGAGATTCATCTGGCAAGTTTACCAACCAACTTAATAGTTCCTTTAATATACCTTATGTTACACTATATTTCAGTGACTCATTCCTTCTGACAATGGCAAGCTAATTATTCTAGTATTTGCTAGCATATAATTGATTTGGAACATTCTGTTGCTATACAGGGTAATAAATTATAATGCATGTGATTATTATCTTAAGATGATTCATATGGTTCTTATATTGTGCTTACTTCTAAATTATCTTCTTCACTTTGAAATGGCCATAGTAACAAAAACTCAAAGAGTAGTAATTTAATATCCATTGAGATATTTAGAATTTTTGTTTTTATTGTATTCAAATAAATTATAGGTTTTAGGTTTATATTCTTTTTGGTTAAAATTTGGCCTTACATTCATTAGCTAAGTTTTACTCTCCTATATGTAGACTCAAAACAGACAAGTAATGTGTGCTAAGATGACAAATTTATGATACTCAAGTTGGGATTTATTAGCTTTTATTCTTTTCTATATCTGAACTCTTTCAGTCCCAGTCAAGGGCCACCAATGCTAGAGTGAAGTTTTTTTCCAGGTTCACACATAAGTATAAAGTAGGGAATTTAGATCACTGAGTTACTCTTCTCAATTAAAAAAAAAGAAAAGAAAAGAAAAGAAACTCTCTATCAGATGCTTTCTTCCTCTCTGTTTTTATCTCTTAAATAAATAAATAACAGAATAGATTAAACATATTGGAAGAAAAATAGAATGGCAATTTTCTGAGGCTTGTCACTTCCCTCATGCTATCCAAACTAGCAATAGTGAGTAGGAAATATATTTAGAATTATGCTTGATAATAACTCTATGCTCTGAAATGAGACTACTGGGAATTATTATATTGTATTCTTTTTTGGGAGAAGGAAATAGCTAAGAGGAAAGGATGAAACAGATAGAAAAATGGTGTAAATATGTGTTGCAAAGCATCTAATCAAATAATGGGTTTCTCCCAACTGATTCTTCAATAAGAAGGTAATTTATATCAAAATGGCAATGGGTGGTCCTATGCAGGCTTTGTGGAGGTAGCAGCATCTGATGACTGTTATTAGGTCATACGTGTGCCCATCACTTCATGTCCAGTGGACAGTGTCTTCAGACACTCCTCCCTCTATGGCTCTTACATTCTTTCTTTTCTCTCTTTCACTGTGTTTCCTGAGGCTGGAATTCAAGATAGGGTATGACATTTGTTGCTGAGCTCTCACAGATCTCTTATTCTCAGCTCTTTGATAAGTTCTTTTTTAACTAAAACTTATTTTTTTTAAAAGTCATATTCTTATTTCCTCTTTCCTCCATTCCCATTCCACTGAGGGATTATTGATATTGCCATGGGCTCATGAAGGCCACAGTCAGCCTTTGTGGAGGAGGACCATGCCTTAGTTTATTCCTATGATTCTGTGGTTCTTAAAATCTTTCTGCCTCTTCTGCAATGTTTTCTGAGCCTTAGCAGGCCTGCTGGAAGTCTGATGTAGTGTTATGATCTCTGTAACCTTTGGATTTCTACTTTGCTGAGTTTTGAGTGACCACAATGTCTGTTACCATCTCTCTGAAGCAGTTGTCAACATAGTAGTGAGAGTAGAACTCATGTTGTTGCTCCCTGTCTAATGTCTCCTTGGCCCCAGAAAATGCGGTAGAGGTGTAATGTCCTTAGTAGGAAGAGTGCTATATTTTCTTGCAAAAAGGCATTTCCTCTCATCCATAACTGACAGCTGCCCCCAGAATGCAGGACCCACAATCCCCATGGGGTTGACCTGCATCCCCAATGAGGAAGGCCTTTCAGAAAAGGGGCAGGGAGGAGGAAAAGGATGGTACCAGCATGTGTTGTTTACATACTAAATATTTCCATCTAATAAAATAAATTTTAAAAAAGGAAAAAAAATATAGAGGCTTCTGGAAGAACCACACACACACAAAAAGAAAGAGTGTCTGTCAGTGCTCTATAACATCAAGTTCCTGCTGCAATGAGGAGTGACCTAACAGGAATTTTAAATATATTTCTAGTCCTACTCTTGTTTTCAAATTAACTCCTAAAACATGTACTCATAGCTCATTTAACAGTTTTAGTAAACAGTGACATTGTGCCTGTAGATGATGCATGCAAATAAGTAGAGTTTCGGGTCCTTTCTTAGCATCATGTCTATAAAATAAATCATTACATTTATCATGGTAAAAATCAAAATATAAATTTTCTACAAAATATACTCATATGACATCAGAACTATCTTTCTAACATTTAGGAATGAGGGCGAAGAAGAGACAGAAGAGATGATGTAGATAGTAAGGTAGTCAAGTTTACATCAGTTAGTATCTTTTAATCTTTGAAGCAGGAGAGGCCAGAGTGGGGCTAGACCCCACATCCAACAATATTTAAGCCTTTGTATATAATGTCAAAAATTAATAATCATGAAGAAATAACATGCTGGGAAAGATAAATAATTTTAATACCTAACAATTTACATTATTGTAAAACTGAGTGACAAAGCAACATGCATCATGTTAACAGGTTAGATCCAGACAATACAAAAGATATCATTTTAGATAAGGGCCGAAGCTTAGCATTGGGAGGTTGATGTTGGCAACCTGAGTGCTAATCTGGAAAGGACTAATACTGCGTTCATTTCTAGGCAAGGCTTGCGTTTCAAGTTCCCTGTAGCTTGTTTGCCACTACTTGTTACTAGATTGTCTCAAACATATTCTGGAATAATTGATGTTTGTCATATTAAATTTTAATGATTCACTTAAAACTTTCTATTTCCATTTATTAAAAGGAAATAGAAACTTGGATTAAAATGGCAAGTTATTGGTTGTTTGAGGCATAAAACTTGCAGGCTGATATTCAATGTTTTTGATTTGAGGATCCATAAATTTGGCTTATCATTATTCATCTAAACTCTGTTTCTTAAGGATTTTGTATAAGGATGGTCTGAACTGTGATATAAGCAACATAATGCATATGAATGACAGTGATACCATCATATAAAGACTCACTACTGAAAAGTTTACCACTAACATAGGGATTTACATACTCCTTGAAAGATAATTCTGTATTCTGACAATAAAATAAGTTCTGAAAAAAAAGGCAACTACATCTTTTTAAAATATTTTATGACTGCTATAACATTTCTTCTATATTCCTCAGTAGGTATAAAATCATGGGAGTCAATTGTAGTGAAATTCTAGGATGTTATACAACATTGATAGAAAGATCAAGGGTGTAAATGTGATATTTTTCTGGCATGCATTCAGGTATATCAACACAGGGAACTAAACAACTTATAGAGTGTTTGATATAGGTGCCAAAATTAAACACATACATTTTATTTGCATGAATGATCTTCACCTAATTTTAAAATGCCTAACATTCAAGAAAATGTAGCTTTGGCAAGTTCTGACTTCACTCTGGGGTGATTTTATTGTATACTTTTTCTCTTCTGCAACTGTACGTGTCTTTGTCTTTGTAGAACAATTGCAATAGCTGGTTAGTATCTGATACATTCTGACTTAGAGATAATGCATTACACTGTTTTGACCTTTTCAATATTCTGTACTTTAATTGGCTATCCATTCCATATCTTCCCTATAGGTTAGAGGTACTGAAAGCAAGAGGGAAATGCATTGAGTAGCCAATCAAATCTGAGAACACTGAAAAGGTCAAAGCTGTATAGTAGAGTCTTATAACTGACAGAATGTACGTGGCATTAAATTCTACCACCTCATTCTTATGGCAAAGCCGACAATAAAAAAGAAAATGGAAGTACATAAATCCAGTCACATGACCATCTCTGTTCTGAGGATTGAGAAGATAATGTAACACATTCCAATATAATGTTTGAAAGATGGTGTTTGGCTATCCTGAAGACAATGTAGGTTATCTAATGACACATAGACGGTCGAACTCACTGTCTGATGGTAGCTGTTCAACCTCACACAAGATGAAAAAATAATTAAAATGACCTATATTTGTTTAAATTCAGAGATATTCTAAGCAGAATGTAATGATGAGTATTCTTTTATGTGGGACTTACAAAACTTTCATGTGAGAAGTATTTTTTGTTTTTGTGGTGGTGGTGGTTGTAGTGGGTAGCTGCTAAGAAAAAAAAAATACCAAAATAATAAAAATTTTACCCACTTTCACAAAAAGTAAAAAAAAAAAAAAACAACTTCAGTAACCTTACACCACAAAAAAAAAAAAAAACTAAAGAAATAAAAACAGAGCAGGCTCAAAGTCTCTTCATATAAGGCTGCAGAACCAGCCTGGCATGGTGTTCCCTAATTGGGAGAGACATTCAGAGAAGTGCTGACCTAGAAGCCACATTTTAAGTGTCACTTCTTGAAATCATTAATCCCTTGGCCACTCACAAGCAGAAGAGTTCAACTGGGAAAGAAAGAAAAAGGAGGTTAAAAAAAACAACAACTTTGCAGAATGTTCATATGTGATATTTAAGTAGTTTTGGCCTCATTTAGAGGGAGGGAGTGCAGAATGTACAAGGAACTGTGGTGAAATATGAAGTTACCTCTTTGCAGCACTATTTTTGAAAAGAGCTGTTTCTTACATAACCACGAACAGCATACATAAAGTAACACAGAAAGGAATCCGAATATTTTCATTTATTTTAAGCTTCTATGCCGTATTCAGTGATAATAAGTAAGAGGATTACTAGAAATAAATGGAAAACCTCATGAGAATGGCTTCTTAATTTAACCTCATGACTTATGAGAACGTGCAGAAGAAATTTCATTGTGTTTGTGGAAAATAGTACAAATTTTTACAAGATGTTTGTCCCTTAACAATAATAGCCTCAGCTGTTCACTGATGTGTTTTAAATTCTGTAAGCTAAATTTCTGTACGTTTCTATCAACACACCAGGCGCGATTGTGCAATGTCCATCTGTTAGGATGGGAAATCCTTTCCAAGGATCATTCTCTGTCCTGTCCATTTACCTTCTATAGTACATCTGGTGGCATAATCTACGACATCAATAACAGAATAATATGGCACTCTACATGACCAAAACAATTTTAGCTAAATTTGTCAAAGACATAAACTCTTAAAACTGTGCTACTTGGATCCAATACTATGAATAGGAAGGGGTGGTCAAATCTATGAGATAATTATTTTGCTCTTTATTCAAAATATATTATTCAAACTTATTTTTTAATCTAAGACATGGATTCTGTGTTTTAGTGAATTACCTACTTATGTCTTTCCTGAGCCACAACTGGCAGTCAATACACATTGATCTTATATTTTGTTTCTCCTTTTCATGTGTGCAAAGTCTTTACCTCACATCAGTCATCCTTCCTCCTTATGTTTTAAACCATGTAATATGCTCCATTTTCCAAGATACTATACACAAAGACAAGATTCAAAATGATAAATTATTTTTCTCTCAAAGTAAAAAGACTGAAATATGATCAAGAGAATTTTGACATTCAAATTATTGTCTCTTGTCTTTATAGATTGGAAATTTTCATTCAAAAGTAAATGCTGAAACATAAATTTGTTCACTTATTCAACATCCAGGAAAGATATATAAGAAGGTAAATAGAGAATATGTTGAAAATCATAAGAGAAATAGCATAAATGAATGCAAAACTTTATTCTGGTTTAAATTCTGATTCAATAAAAAAAACAACCAATTTAGCTATTTTGTCATACATACCTGAATGAGTTGCATGTCACATAATATTAAATATTTTATTATGATAGCCTTACATTTGGAAATTACATTCTCAAAATATAGAAATATATAAACATATTACTTGAGATATATAATATCTTTGACTTATTTGTACAATTTAGAAAAAAACAATTAACAGTATAAATAGGTCTATTATTGGTGAAGTAAAAGAATATTGCTAAAAGATTAACAATTTCTACATTTTAATATGCATAATTCTAATTCATTATTTTGTCACGTTTTGACCTTAAAATTTGTAATAATATTTTAAATTAAAATTTTGTGAGTTTTACAGTAGCATATTAGCCTATGAATCTCTATAGTAATAATAAACATAGTAACCTTTATATTAAAAATATATCATGAGGGCACCAAAAATTGATGAATAGTTGATGTAATAATACGAAAGTTAAAACTTTTGACTGAAAAGAAGTAAGTTAAAATAGATACATTTGCCGGGCGTGGTGGTGCACCCCTTTAATCCCAGCACTCGGGAGGCAGAGGTAGGAGGATTGCCATGAGTTCAAGGGCACCCTGAGACTACATAGTAAATCCCAGGTCAGCCTGAGCCAGAGTGAGACCCTGCCTCGAAAAACCAAAAAAAAAAAAAAAGTTGCATTTTACTGGCTTTAACATTGGACTTATACTTTAGACTCTCTCTCTCTCTCTCTCTCTCTCTCTCTCTCTCTCTCTGTCTCTGTCTCTCTCTATATACATACATACATACATATATATATATGACATCCTTTTTTTTTTTTTTTTTTTTTGAGGTAGGGTCTCACTCTAGTCCAGGCTGACCTGGATTTCACTATGGAGTCTCAGGGTGTCCTTGAACTCATGGTGATCCTTCTATCTCTGCCTCCCAAGTGCTGGGATTAAAGGTGTGTACCAACACGCCTGGCAAAAAGGCAAATATCAATCTTATAAAGTCAGGTGGGACTTTATTTAATCTTCCATACTATGAAGTACACTACAGACAACTGTTCCTCTGTTGGCAAACTCGAGTTCTTTTCATAGATCTGAATACTCTGCTTCTTCTGGTGCATCCCTAGTAAGCTGCTAATGTGCAGGATGTGTGTGACACAGCAATCTTTAAGTGGAAACAAGTGTTGTGAGATGAACCCCACACATTTCACTGCGGGGCGCCTCGGAGGAGACTTGATATAAAAGTATTTCCATGGTGGAGAGAAGTTTTTAGGGAACTATCAGTAAGACCATGACTTAGGGATAAGGAGCATGGCTAAGGAATAAAGACAATGTATCACTTCAAAGAGAACCGTCAAAGCCCACTGCCCCAATAAGCGGAAAATAAGCTTTCAGAGAAATGGTGATCCTGTCAGAAAGTAATGGCCTATCTGTAAAAGGTTTTACATTGTTTTATCAACATTGGACATAATACACCAATAAAATTAATAGAAGTGGAAGAAACTGGAAATATAATTTATAATGATATTTTAAATATATATATATATATATATATATATGTGTGTGTGTGTGTGTGTGTGTGTGTGTGTGTGTATCCATGTAGTAGAATTAACAGAAAAGTCAGATAACATACTAAATATTATAAAAATTGCATGTGATATAACTTAAGAAAATATGATAAAATTCAGAAAAATTAAAGGCCTCTAATTATAATGAAGTAACCGACTTATAGCCTGGTCTAGGAATAAAATATAAGTACAACCTGTGGGAATGAAGTATGGGAAATAACTGGCAAAATATTATTTAAACATTACAAATAGCCTTTCTGAGAATCCTGCTGTGAGATGCTTTTCTGCTAAATCTTTAACTTGTAAGTTGCCTTAAATTAGTTTTACAACCATGTAATCCACCTGCTTAAAGCCCCTGCCTGAGGTACCATTGGCCTGGAAAGAAGAGATGGGCAACATTTACAGTGAATGCTTACAGATGCTGATCTGTGCCCAGCTTCTTCTGCAGTTATGCTCTTGACCCTGAGCAAGCGTACATTTGTGACAAGTGCTGACTATGGCATGAAAACAATGTGGTCAGTAAACAATTGTCCACAGGACTGACACAGTCCTATTGAAGTTGACAGATGGGCTGAGTGTGATTGTATTTTTGAATATGTGTGTATGTGTGTGTGTGTGTGTGTGTGTGTGTGTGTGTGGTGTGGATCAGCAGGTCCAATAGGACAAAAACCTAAGCCCATTCTCTTAACAGAACTTTATGTATTATCCAAAGTCAGAAGGTGTCCCTTGTTTTAAATAAGTCCGGGGCTCTGTTTTCTTTCTCTGCTCCCAGGCTCTGCTGTTCACACTGCTATCCCTCTCTTGCGTAGCTTCAAGGCTTAGCCTCATATCCCTGAGGCTCTGATCCTAGAAGCAGCTTTCCCATCTTTGAGATAGGACTCCAAGGGTTTGCTCCCATAACTTTAGGGCTGTGCTTCTCAATTGTCCACCGTGACAGTCACCAAACCTTTAGTAATGAAGAGGTCATGATAATTAAACTCTTTTTAAATTTTTTATTTTATATATTAGGAGAGAGAGAGGGAGAAAGAGAAAGAAAGGTCATACCAGGACCCCTAGCGCTGCATATGAACTCCAGACACATGGGTCACTTTGTCCATCTAGCTTTATGACGTGGGTTCTGGGGAATCAAATCTGGGTCCATAAGTTTCACAGACAAGTGTCTTAGCTGACAAGGCTTCTCTCCAGGCCATAATAAATAAGCTTTTTAAGAAGAATCTACAGGGCTGGAGAGATGGCTTAGCGGTTAAGCACTTGCCTGTGAAGCCTAAGGACCGCAGTTCGAGGCTCGGTTCCCCAGGTCCCACGTTAGCCAGATGCACAAGGGGGTGCACGCGTCTGGAGTTCGTTTGCAGAGGCTGGAAGCCCTGGCGCGCCCATTCTCTCTCTCTCCCTCTATCTGTCTTTCTCTCTGTGTCTGTCGCTCTCAAATAAATAAATAAAAAATATTAAAAAAAAAGAAGAATCTACAAATTATCCAACCTAGGACATATACAAAATCAAAAACAAAATATGTATAAAGGCAATTTCAGTTAATGGAGGGAAATGTCATTCTATCATCTCAATTTCCATCTCAAGAGATGGTAAGAAAGATTGGGAAAATGCTTGTATATTTATATGCAAAGCATTCAACCTTTGTTAAATTTGTATACCTAGAATTAGAAAGCTTCATGATCTTTCATCAGGACATATACAAACATTTGGATACCTCCTGCTCAAAATTCTGAGATACTTGTAGATAGTAATTTCTAAAACAGCCAGGAAAGAAATGAGATATTTTATCTAGATGTCAACTATAAAATTGATGACAAAAAGGTTAGAATTTCATGTACACTTCTAAGCTAAAGAAACACGTAATTAATTTTCTTTCACTGAGACAGATAAAGAAGTACTAAGGTTATTTCTTACAGGGAGTAATGACAAAAAAAGAAAACAGAAAAAAAAGCAGGATCTGATCTAAATAAATACCCAAATCACTAGAGTTGCTAAACACACAGATGTATATGAATATATTCAATATGGTATTCTCAAAGAGTCAGTTGACTAATATTAACGATGCACTGGTATAAAAACTGATAAGCCAGGCTTGGAGACTCATATTTTGTTACCCTGGCCCTCAGGAAATTGAGGCAGAAAAACTTCCTGGTGTTTCAGGCCAGCCAGAGTTACATATGAAAACTTTGTCTCAATAAAACACCTGATTATCTATATTTATTAAGAGACTCACATTAACTGTAAAAAAATGAGTTGAAACTTAAAGAATATAAGTACAAAAAATAAGAAACTTGATGGTCCTTACTTCATATGAGATAAATCAAGCTGACAAAAAGATGTATTACCACTGGATATGGTGGTGCATATCTTTAATCCCAGCACTCAGGGAAGAGGCTGATGTAAGAGGATCACTGTGAGTCCAAGGCCACCTTGAGACTATGTAGTGAATTCCAGGTTAGCCTGGGCTAGACTGAAACCCACATCAAATACCAAAACAAACAACCACACACACTCAAAAAGATGCATTACAAAAATGGATGAAAAAACTTCTAAAGGTTCCTTAAAAGCTACAGAATATACTTAAATTTCAAACTAGAACTATCACTGGTGAAAGTGAATGGGAACTTAAGAACCCTTGTGTTGACCAGACTTCAAACTCTATCACTATTTAGGTGAATCTTGTTCTCTATCTGCTGAGGCACTTGAGAAAATGTGAGAGTAGTTTAACAGAGAAAACTTGAATGAAATTAAGTGCAATGAACTAAATTTAAACCACAAGGCTCTATTTTTAATGGACAATGCTTTTGTATACATTTAACAAATAAAATTTTATTTCTTCTGCTATCTATAATGCATATGTGTGTGTGTGTGTGTGTGTGTGTGTGTGTGTGTGTGTATACATACATACATATATTTGTTTTTCAAGGTAGGGTCTCATTCTAGCCCAGGATGACCTGGAATTCACTATATAGTCTTAGGGTGGCCTTGAACTCACAGTGATCCTCCTATCTCTACCTCCCGATTGCTGGGATTAAACTTTTTTTTTTTTTTTTTTTTTTGAGGTAGGATTTCACTCTAGTTCTGACTTACCTGGAATTCACTATGTAGCTTCATGGTGTCCTTGAACCCACCACTGCCTCCCAAGTGCTGGTATTAAAGACATGTGCCACCATGTCTGGCTATGATAGTATAATTTGTGAAATGTTCCAGGTATATACACTTTTATAAATAATACTTTTCATGTTTATATATGTGTAGATTTATCAAAAATACAAAATATTTCTAGGACTTCCCATATGCTCCTAAGCCAATTTTGCTTATTACTTACAGATTACATATATGAGGTAGAAAAATCACGTATGAGAGTGGAAGGGGTCGTTATTTCTCAAGAATCTGTTCTTGTAAAACAAAAATAAATAAATAAATCCCCGAGGACCATTGAAATTTTTAAGACATTTATACTGATTTAGAATTAAAACTAAGGCATATAAAATGATGAAATCAAGAGCGAAGACTTAACAATTTTCAATACTTATAATTAACTAAATTATTTCCCATGAATGATCCAGTTCACTTTGTGACATATAATGAGTTACATTAAACACTTCAGGAAAAAGTTTAAAAATATGATATATGCAAGTGAAGTTATACCCATATGGTGGGAAAGAAAGAGAAAGGAGAATGGAGAAAAAAGGGGGTAAGGACAGACAAAAAAGAGAAGACAAGTAATTTAAAAGCAGATGTTTCTTTTTTTTTTCTATGAAGCAATTGTGAACAGTTTTTTTTTATGTTTTTGATCCTGAGTGTTCCCCCACAAAAGGCTCATGTGGCAGATGGAAAGTGATTGGATCAGAAAGGGTTAATCAGTTTATAGATTCAGAATTCAGTGGCACTTTTGGAGGTGATGGTGTGGTAGAGTCACCTTGGAGGGATGTCATGGAAAGATTTGTTTGATCTATGCCTTTTTTCTCCATTCCCTTTCTCTACTTCTAAATAGTAATGGGTAAGCCATTTTCTTCACCATGTGATAATAGTGCATGGAGTTCTGATCCACCATAAGCCTACAGGCAATTTTGTAATCAGCTATGGACAGGAACTCCTTATACCATAAGCCAAAATTCATCTTTCGTCCTTTAAGTATAATTTGTTTCCATCTCTATGTTTGCCTTTCAGAAATATCTACTAATTTTGTTTTCTCATTGTTACATTGGATTGCTTTTTTTTCTCTTGTAATAAATTTGTTCAGTGACTCTTATATTTAGACCCCTTGATAGAGATAAATTGTGATATACTTTCTATCTTTCTGCATTTTCATTACATTTTTCACTTTGCACTGTTGGAATTGGATCATTCTAGGTTTCCAAAGAGATCATTTTATTTCTCTTCTACCACTTACATTAGGTAAGTGAGGTTCAAATAACTTACTTTCTTAATAGAGCTCTCCCTAGCCTAGGAACGCACTCTGTGCGCAATGCCACCATGAAGAAATTCTCAGCAAATGCACCAGTCAGAAACGACAGACTTGGAGCCTGATCCCAAGCTTGAGCATTACACAGGTGGAGGGATGTGATTCCCGAAGCTGGTCATGAATTTGTCATAATAGGGTTTTGCAAATGTACATCTTCAAAAAGGAAGTATGGTCAAATGACTAGCTATCCCACTGTATAACATGAATAGGAAAGATGATTGTAAGTGTATGCATTCAATTTACCCTCTTTCTTTTCACAGTATTAGTCACTAAGAATCATGCTTTGAAATTGAAAATCTGTCATATTGGGTTGCTGAACAAGTCTAATCTGAATCTCACAAAAATTATGTATAAAAATAAGGTTATATAATGTTTTACAAAAGTAAGATGGAATCTAAAGTGTTGAATATGATTATAAGAAATGGTTTTATTCCTAAATACAATATAAAAAAGTAAAAGAAAACTAACAAGAATTCATAAAATAATAAATACAATAATAAATTCCCTTTTATAAAAACAAAGTAAATATAAAATATAGCATGATTGCATTTTCCATCATATTGACAACATATTTGTATACACAAACTTCAAATCTTTTTTTTTTTAATTTTTTATTTACTTATTTGAGAGCGACAGACACAGAGAGAAAGACAGATAGAGGGAGAGAGAGAGAATGGGCGCGCCAGGGCTTCCAGCCTCTGCAAACGAACTCCAGACGCGTGCGCCCCCTTGTGCATCTGGCTAACGTGGGACCTGGGGAACTGAGCCTCGAACCGGGGTCCTTAGGCTTCACAGGCAAGCGCTTAACCGCTACGCCATCTCTCCAGCCCACAAACTTCAAATCTTATTAGAGATGTTGTAGAAAACTGTAAGTATAATGAAATTTTGTAGTTTTATCTTATTGTATTCTTTCTTAAAGGTTATTTGGAAATATTTATTAAATCACACAATACTATGCAGTCCTGCATAGCCAGCAACAAGAGTTCAAGGACATTATGATAAACCAATAATTTCACAAGTAAGCAAAACTTAATCTTTATGGATGTATAAAGTATATTGTCATTTCCAATCATATTTTATAGACCAATGAAAATTATAGGGCCATGTCAAATTTCCCTGGCATACAATGTAAGGTCATAAAAAAGCTTAGAAGAAAGAAAATGAGGATGCACCCAAATGTCTACTAGAGAATGTCAACCAATGTACAGAGAACAATTTTTTCTATAAAATGTACTTTTTCACTGCCCAAGTGGATCCAACTAAAGCATCATTTAATTGTGAACCCCAAAAAGTGGTAACAGCACAATGTAGTTCCACATGTTTCAAATATAACTCTAGCTTTTACATTCTACTGTTTTGTCCATGTCTTCAGTCCCCTCTGGACACATGGCAAGATGGTCAGGAGGCCTATTGTCTTTATGCTACTGAAAGGTGGTTGGGATCCCTGAGCTGTGTAGCATTTGATATATTTTCTTTTTATTTATTTATTATGGACATAGTATGGATACATCATGTGTTGGAACCATTCCTACCCTTTTCCCTGCCCTCATTCCTCTGGGGGTCCACCTCAGTGTGGTTACGTGGGCTAGCTGTCAGTTGTTGAGGGGAGGCAATGCCTCTGGAAGTGATATCCCAACCTGTGGCTCTTACAATCTTTCTGCTCTGTCTTCTGCAAAGTTCCCTGAGCCATGGTGGTTGTATTTTGAGTCTACTTCAGTGATAAGCTCTTAGGAGCCTCTGGATCTCTGCTTTGGTAAATGGTGAGTGTCCTCAGCATCTGCCTCCTTCACCCTGGCTCACCATGGAAGCTTCATTTTTCCTCAATCCCCCAATTCCTCTGTGGTTTCAGCTTGGGCTTGGCTGAATGAAGTATGAGGAATATTTTATTTTGTTGAGTCTTGTTACCTTCTAAAAAAAAAAAAAAAAAAGATTCTCCAAAGGAAAGTAAAGTCAGCACAGGTTAAATGGCATAAGCATTTATAAATTTATAATTTGGGGAAAATGTGATGACTGTAGCCCTTCTTTTAGCCAAAGATTAGCGGGAGCTTGACATTGGAAAGTATATTCTCTGTTTACCTAGTATTCTGGCCTGGTTCCCGCTTCCAGATATGTGTTTCTTCCCACTGTACTGATGGGCCTTTTAGCAAGTCAGAAAGCTATTCATTACTCTCCAAGGCTGAGGGTCACTACTGCACCTGTACTTAGGTCTTGTCAGGCTCTTTGCTCCTGCTGTTGGCCACTTTCCCACAGTATCTCATGTAGCACCTTCGATCTCTAGATAGGCCATCGCGGGATAGGCCACCATCGTTTATAGTGACTGGGGATTTGTACCGGCTTTGGTTGTGTTTAGCAGCACAACTCTCCAGAAACATGAGACGCTTCTTATGTATTTCCAGATATAGTCCTGTAAAAATATTCATATTTTTGTTTTTGGTTTCATATTGTCTTAATTTCTTTTCCTAACTCTGTTCTTTTCAACCCTTCCAATTGCATTGGTTAATTTGTACCTTCCTTAAAATAGAAAGCTACAAATTGAGTCTCGTTTTGTTTATTGGATATTTCCAGTGAAAGCTGTTCCTTGTAACCTATGTTGATCATTTTTATTCAGTGTTTCAAGAATATATAGGTTACGTTTACTGTTAATTTAGCCTCTACATTGGATTTATGTGACCCAACGCATTTTTTTTGCATTTGTTTCCAACTAAATGCGTCTTATATAACTCAATTTTGAAAACTTCAAGGCTAAAAATCTGCCAGTCCCTCTAGCTGTTTCTAATTCATCTTCGAGGTACATGGTCCCTTTCTGAATGCATCTGTCCAATAACTGCCACATTTAGTCCATATATTTTATTTTCTAATGTCTTATAATAATAAAACATTTTAAAGTAATTTGTTTGGAGGGTAAGCATGTGGTGAAATATTCAACTTAGGATCCTTTGAAAGAAAAAAAATATACTGTTAATATTAACGCTAATGACATTGGTATAGATGCAGCAAACATGAATGACAATCATCTCAGTCATGTGCAAGAAATTCCAGAAAATGTTTTTCTAGTAGATACTGAGATGACCTCTGTAGATCCTGATGTATTGGTTGGACTATTTGAACAGGATAAAAGTCACAGTAAAAAAAAAAATAGGTATATTAAAATGAAACATATTATATTTTACATGATAAAAATATGCTGTTCTTGAAAAGCTACTGAGAAACCCTTATAATTTGGTGCAAGATTCGTTTAATTCTCTCATATGCAAATCCATAATGGTTTAGCAGAAGTTTAAATGAACTAAATTGTGTTTAACCAAACATCATGTATTGGAATACTAATATTTCATTTACCTTACTCTATGATTACATTTTTATATAATGACTTTGCATACCTTAAATATCTTATTTCTAAGTATAGGATCATTTTCCATGGAAAAGTATTTAATGGAATATTAAAGAGAATTTTTGGTTGAGTATGGAAATAAAAGGATCATGAGTTTTTAAGTAGCCTAAGCTACTGAGACCCTGTCTTAATAAAAATAATAGATTTTCAATGGCTATTTCAGGGTTAGGAATAAAATTATGTGATAGTGGAAAAAAGTTAAGTTAGGAAGTATAATAAAATGTGAGACTATCCTTAATTTATTTTTCAATGCATCCTAGACTAAAATATTGAAAATTTGTTTCTAATGTACTATTCATGTATTATAAAAATATGATGTATGTATAACAGTTTAGTTGTTCCTAAGGAAATATTTCTTCTTTGACAAATCTTAAGGGCAAAATGAGTATATTGCAGAAACTTCTATTGTATTAAGGAATAATAAATCAGGCTTCCTTACTTTCCATAAATTTATCCCAAGCACTGAGTCACTTCAAATGGGTATTACTGGTATTGTATTATATTGTTTAGAAACATTTTATATTTTATTGGATTGCCTCAGGCTTTAGAGAGATGAGTCCAACAAAATTCCAAGAAAATTTGATATTCATCTTCATTTGAGGGCCTACTTTGAATTTCTTGAGGCTGTCAAAGAGGCATGATTTTTCTTTGCCCTTTTCTATGTACTGAACAATAATAACTTCAAACAATGCCTGCCTAACAAAGGGGTAAGCCTGACTAGTTTAAATATGAAGCTTTATTAAAAGTTTCCCCTCAGATACATACTTCTGCTATATGATTTCTTGTATATCTATTTAGATCAAGAATGCCACTATTTTTATTCTGTGGGTGAGATGTGTATTGATTGCACATGGGATGTATATTGATCATGTATTGATTGTGTATGGATGTGTATGGCTGTGATTTAAAGCCACTGTGCTCATTTTATATTCTTCATTAGCTTTCCAGTACATATTTGTGCACATTTTTGGACAATGCATTATTATCCTCATTGTTCTGTGTTATTTATGTGATCCTATGAAATCAAAACACACTAGAAGGTTATGGCTATAATTAAGTACATTGCATGTATTCTACATGATATAGATTTGCAAGCTTGGCTCCAAAAATAAGAAGCAGTTTATTTGTTATGAATTCATCTTCTATAATAATTGAATAGCTTTTTGGATATAAGCTAGAACACATTTTAACTTCTAATGGTGTTCTCATAGCCAACTTTCTGAATAGGGTGGTGTAGGGCCACCCATTCTTCTCTGTTTGTGATCTCCACCATTTCCCATGGTGCAAATGTTCACTGTATGGCCATTGCCGGTTTCCCAGGAGATGAAATTGAACGGTTATATGGAGATGAGATATAGATGACAGGCTTTGCCAGGGCTGTGGCATCTGCTCCCTACAAGACACTATTTTATTCTCACTTGGAAGACCTGCCTTGAAGTTCCTAGCTGGGACCTTCTTGTGGTAGGAAGTGGTGCTCTCAGAATTCCTTAATTAAAATCATCTTATTATTTCCACAAATATACATAAGATAATCACAATATCAGTTATGAGGGTGTCTCTGTACTTCAAGATACTCACAGAGATAAAAATAAATAGGTGATACAGATATTTTTTTTGGGGGGGGTTCTAGGTAGGGTCTCACTCTAGCCCAGGCTGACCTGGAATTCACTCTGTATTCTCAGGGAGGCCTTGAACCCATGGCGATCCTCCTAACTCTGCCTCCCAAGTGCTGGGATTAAAGGCGTGTGCCACCACAACTGGCTGGTGATACAGATTTTATGGAAGGAAAATATATTTGCAAAATAGTGAAGTAGAGAATTCCTCCAATAAACATTTGAGGTTGTTTGCAAAAATAACAATGTATAGGTCATATATTCAAAGTTCGATGGGTTTTGGAACATATATATGTGTATACAATAATGTTAACAATTAAAATACAAGGACATTAATGATTTCTTTATTTCCTAGAAAACCTGCCATGTTGCTTCACAGAAAACATTTTCCCTACATAGAGATAACCACATTTTAAAATTTCAAACACAAGTAACGTGTTTGCTTTCTATTCTAGAATTGTATTTATATGAGTCTGTTCCTAGAAACCTAAGTACATGGGCTAAGAGGTTGCACAGTGGTTAAGGCACTTGCCTACAAAGCCTAAGGACCTAGACTCTGGTATTCATTCCCCGGGTAAATCCAGAGGCCTAGGTGGCGCATGCCTCTGGAATCTGGATGTTGCAGTGTCTGGCGGCTCTGTGTACCAGTTCTTTCCTCTGCCTTTCTTTCTCTTTCTCTCTCTCTCTTTCTCAAATAAATAAGTAAATAAATTAATTTTTTAAAAAATCTATCAATTCTGAAGTTGTATCCAATCTTTGGATATATCTATATTTTATACTTCTGTTTGCTATCACATGAAATTAATTTCATTGACAATCTGTTTTGGCAATGGCTATTTGTTGCTTCATTCTTTAGAAATTATGACTATCAAACCAGTTGAGACTCATTTAAAAGTATATTTGTCAGTGTATATTATTGTTCATCTGAAAGAACTACTGACAGTACAATTATGTGGACATGGAGTGCACACAGATTTCATTAGACACTCAGATGCTTATTTACAACAGTTGTGCTACAATGTATACTTTTATAGGTTGTTTCATTTGTTGACTGCAAACGGTCTTGTATGTTTCCTTATTAAGTTCTGTTCTGGCAGGCTATGTCATAGGAGTTTAATTTAATTTTGATGACCATTATTTATATTAAGCATTTTCTTAGATGCTTAGTGACTGTTTTCCCAACTTTATATAATTTTAATGTGGTATTTAAAAATTTTAAGTGACTGTTGTCTTTTTGTTATAATATTAAAGGTCTATATTCTATATCTGAATATGATCTTAAATACTTTATTTTTTCAAATATATCTACTGTTCATATTTGATAATTTATATGTATATTTATGAAAAGTTATTTTCATGAGGATCATTAAAATTCAAATAGCATTTTTGATCCTTTATAGTTTTATTTCCTGTACAAACTTTAAGGAAATGTTGATATTTAACATGAGTTATGTTGCAATACTTTATCCTTCAATCTCTATGGTTTTTCTATTAAGGATTGGTATACCTGATTTGTACTTTTTAATAAGTCGGATAGTTTCTTCTGGGTCCATGTTTTATTTTCTGGCTACTTTTATTATGTTATTTAATTTTATTTATCTTGCACTTAATGTGATACTTCCCTCCAGTCTTGTAATGTGGCTCCTGTACCATTTCAATCCAGGAACTATTTTATCAGATGTTGATTATGTTCTGAAACTGCACTGTTGCAGACAGCCTCACACTGCTGTCAGAAAACATCCAATTAAGAGCAGCTTTTGAGAGGAAAGGGCTTATTTTGGCTTGCAGACTCGAGGGGAAGTTCCATGATGGGAGAGAAAATCAATGACATGAGCAGAGCCTAACACCACCAGGTGGATAACAGCAGCAGGAAAGTGTGCCAAACACCGGCAAGGAGAAGCTGTCCATAACACGCAAACCCCAACACTGCCTCCAGGAGGATCTAATTCCCAAAATACCACCAGCTGGAGACTTAGCACTCAGAACACAAAAGTTTTTTTTGGTGGGGGCACCTCAATCAAACCAGCACATGCACTAAATGCCACTCACATAGTTTGATGTCATTTATAGTCAATTTTATGACAACATGCTCTTTTTTCTTTTTAAATTTTTACTTACCGTATGAGTTATTCAGACGGACAACATAAGCAAACATTTTAAACATTTAAAAAGCAACTAAAGATGTCTTTTTGTTATTTTCAATACAAATTTAATTCCTTCATAATTAAAATATATATTTTAATTGCCATCTGGTAACATTTATGAAAACTTGTTAGCTAGCCCAAAAAATGATCTATTTTGAAATTTACTCTATATTCACTTAAGAAGAACATTCTGCTGTCTTCACTATTGTTAAATATTTTATTTTTAAGCTCCATGGTTTTTATTTTATTTTTATATTTAAAAAAATTGGTTACTTTATTTGAAAGAGGAAGATAGAGACCGAGAGAATGAGCTCACCAGGGTCTACTACCATTGCGATGGAATGCCAAGCACATGCGTAACTTGTATACTTTGTGTATCTGGCTTTTCATGAGTACTAAGGGATTGAACCTGGGCGGCCAAGCTTTGCAAGCCATTGCCTGTAACAGTTGAGTCTCTGTACTGCCCAGCTCCAGTGATTTTAAACTTCTTATTTTGTTAATTACAAGAAGACTTTTATTGAAATTACTAAATCTAACCTTGTGTGCTTCAACAAACCTAGGTGTCTTTAATTTTATATGCATTTACCATGTAGTATCTGTGTGATGATAAACTTTTCACATGGAACATCAAACTTCCATAAGTTTTATATGTGGTGTGTGTGGTTGTGTGTTTATGCATGTTCATAGGTGTGTAGTCATGTGTGAGGGGGCACGTCTGTACACATGAGTGTTCACGTGGACTCGAGAATTTGACATCCTGGGCCATCTTCAAATGGTCTTTTCTTTATTCACGGAGGTAGGGCCTCTTCCTTGAGTCCAGAACTTGCCATGTCAGCAAGTGTAGCTGGTCGGCTTTTCCTAGAGATTCCTGTCTTACCGGAGCACTGGGTTTGCCGATGGCAGTGTGCTCACCAGGCATTCACGTGGATGCTGACAATGTGAACGCTGACCCTCCTAGTGAGTTCTTTACCCATTGGCCCGTCTCTTCAGAGCATACTGGGAAAATTTCTGGCAGCATTATTTACACTGGGTATATTTTTCTGAATATTAGTAAAGATTAATACAGCAAAATTAGCCTTTTACTCATTGTTTGCACATTGGATTGCTATTCTCTATTTTTTAATTTTACATAACATATTTTGCATATTTTAATTTTATAAATTTTCTAAATAAATATATAATTATATATTTATTGCATATTTTAATTTTATAAATAAATATATAATTATATATTATTAAATATGTGTATTTGATTATATTTTATATAATATTTAATATATATTGTTAATTATATCTATTATTAATATATAATTATGTAGTAGTATATAATATAATATTAATATAAAACATTCAAGTTTACTGTCATATATATTCTTCTTGCAATATATATATATGTATCTATCTATCTATCTATCTATCTATCTATCTATCTATATATATATATAGTTTGTTTATTGTTATTTATTTATTCGAGGTTGCCAGAGAGAGAAAGAGGCAGAGAGAGGAGAATGGGTGCACCGTGGCCTCTAGTCACTGCAAACGAACTCCAGATGCGTGCGCCTTTGTGTATCTGGCTAAAGTGGGTCCTGGGGAATTGAGCCTCAAACCGGGGTCCTTAGGCTTCACAGGCAAACACTTAACCACTAAGCCATCTCTCCAGCCCTATATGTATATATTTTAAGTAAAACCTAACTCACACCATAAAGCTTTTGGAAAAAAGATTATATCTTTATTATGTCAAGTGAAATCACATTTTGTTACATATTTTGATCTTGAAAAAATAGAAACTGCACACTTAGTATTTTTAAATGTGATAGTTTCCAAAAGATCAGCTATATTCTTCAATATTTTTTCTCCAAAGTTTATGTGCTGCAATTGTGGGGTTTCAAATTTATTAATTAGCATATTTAATATTGTACTACTTCTCTGTGAAGATGTACTGTGTTTGTGACTTTTTCTTAATTCTTCTTTGTAATTCAAACTGTTGTAGGTCCCTGATGTTTTACTAAGTGATATCAAAATTACCAGAATCATCCAATGAAAACTTAGATAATTTGATTTTCAGTTAAGGAAATTTTATTTGGTTTGGTCCCATTATTATTATTTTTTTTTTTGTAATTTTCCAAGGATGCACATCAACTCACTATTATGTTTACCTTTTTCTTGTAAATTCTTAATTTGATATAATTAATGTGTTAAATTCCTTGAATGCTAATTGGAACATCCACTTTTTCTTTATGAATAGGTCTATGGACAGTTTTTTTTTTTTTCTCTTGATATGTTTGCCATATTTCCCTTGTATTATATATCTGTTAAGTTGTATCAGGAAATTCTGACATTTTATATGACTTTTCTATTGAGTGTGTAGATAGTATTGTCCATTTGAAGACTGGAAAGTTCTGCATTTATAGGCTCTCAATTTACTAAGGTAACTGATTGTTTTTTAATCAAGTTTTAATTGAAGCCTATTTGGAGAGTTGCATGGTAACCCTTTCCCTAGCGTTAGAGTGCTTGCTTTTGAGAGCAAAGGCCTCCAAAGGATGCTTTCGCTTTCCTTTTACCAGTGCACAAAAATAGTCTTGATTTGGTTGGAGATGCAAGGGAATTTATGCACATTTCTTTAGCTTTTATGGTTTTGTGATATGTGAGTATCTCTTGCCTACTATTCAGCACGTAACTCTTCAATAGTCCTGAACTTTCACCAATTTTTCTTCTATCATGAGAGAATTCTTTTCATGGAATACATATTCCATATTATTTGAGATATAGTTCACAAACAGGCATTTGTAGATTCTTTGGATTATTGAAAAAGGTTCTTGTACATTTAGAAGTTTTCTTAGTTTTCTGATTATAATGAAGTTAGAAAACATGTTGGATAAAATGATGGGTAAACACATAGAGCATAGAAATTTTGAGACACAATTGAAGTTGCAGTACAACCACTTAAAAGAGCTTAAATTTCATAATTGCATAATTTTACACCATGTCATATCTGCACAGGAAAGGAAGAAAATAGCTTAGTCTCTGATTTTTTTTTTAATTTTTTTTATGAAGCTTGACAGATATCTCACAATACTCAGAAACTGGGAGCCAGTAAAATTCTCATAAGAACCAAATATATCTGGAGAGCTTCAAGAACTGGGTATGAGTAAGAGTCTTTTTTTTTAATTTTTTCCACAAAATACAATAAACAGGTCCTGATACTTTGGTGAGCAAAAGAGCAAAAGTGGTGTCATTTCAAGACCAACAATGACAAAGTAGAAAACATTTAGAATATTCATTTGGACAAATAGCATTTTTAAATTCATAGAATATTTTCTTAAGTAAATTATTTATAAGCTGTTACTTGGGGAGAATATTCACAAACTTTTAGAATTTTATTATAAAACATTTTAGATATATAAAAATCAAAAATAAGGGGTGAGTAGCTGACTTAAATGGTTAAAGTTGTTTGCTACACAACATGTCAATTGGAGTAAATATCCCAAGGACCCAGGCAGGACCAGTTGCAAAGCAGCACATGCCTCTAGGAAACAGAAAGAGAGTCAAGAGGATACAAGAAGGTTGTGAGCCAGCTAGTTTGGCATTCCTGACTGCAACCTTGAGACACTATGCAGGTATATTTGCAGTAAGAGCTAAAGGGAAAAGGAGAAAGGAAAACTATATAAAAGGATGTTGGGAGGAGATTAAAGAGGGTAGAATCTGTATGGCATGAAATGAAAGTATAGTGGAATTAAGTAGGAGGAAGAAAACCATCCAGGAGAGGGAATTCAGACAAGAGGCTTAATAAAAATAAATATAGAAAAATACCATAATTAAATGCATCACTTGGTGAAATAATTAAAAATCAAATAAAATTTCCTTAGAGTTTAGCAGTCATATATTTTGCTGTTCCACTTAGTATGTTGTTGAATTTTCTATCTATAAATATAATATTAATCTTTAGAGCTTCATATAACTTGGAATTTTTATATATATATTGTCAGCAAACCTGAAATTTTCACACATCTGAATCTGAAACACCTCTAAACAAGGATGAATAAAGCAGAATCTGCTAACTTAATATGCAAATGGAAAATGTTATTTCTAGGTTTATTCTGCTAATTGTGACAGATGCCAATGCTTTTAGATTATGGGAGATCTTTATGCTTGAGGTAATAGTTACTGTAGATTTTTATATTTCTGTATACATAGGTAAATAATAGATTTTGATATTTTGCTTCATCTTAGAAAAATACTTTGTCTAATATTTTAAAATATTTCTTCTGCTATGCGCTTGTAAATCCATTGAAATATGATTCTGTAGGTTAACATGTCATGCAAACTTACCTCTATATTTAGTGAATTAAGAAAATTCTCTGGGGCTGGAGAGATGGCTTTGTGGTTAAAGCGCTTGCCTGTGAAGCCTGAGGACCCCGGTTCGAGGCTTGATTCCCCAGGACCCACGTTAGCCAGATGCACAAGGGGGCGCACACGTCTGGAGTTCATTTGCAGCAGCTGGAGGCCCTGGTGCGTCCGTTCTCTCTCTCTGTCTGCCTCTTTCTCTCTCTGTCACTCTCAACCAAATAAATAAAAATGAACAAAAAAAGAAAAAAAAAGAAAATTCACTGTCAATTTTATTGGAATGGGTAAAGTCTAAAGATGTAAATGGCCATGCTGATGATAATATGACAAAAATACACAGGTGTAAATTTAATGGACAGGAGACCATGAAATCAATCACATGTTATGGTCAATGGATTTTCAACAGTTACTGACTGGAAACTATATATAAAATACAAAGACCGTGAACAAAGTACCGTGCCTTCCACAGAGGCACTATGAAAACTGAAAATGCACAGGCAGAGGATGCCATTAGAAGTTGTTGTCACAGAATTTATAAAAATCAAAAATCAATTATAAGACATTATAAAAATTATTAAAACTGGATTAAACTTTAACATGGGGTGTAAAACTGTAACATATGTGAGTTTAAAAGGCAAAATGTTCTCAGTTTATTTTAGAAAATTATTTACTTTTGGATATGCCTGTTATAAATTTATTTTTAATTGATTTGTGTGTGTGTGTGTGTGTGTGTGTGTGTGTCTGTGTGTGTCTGTGTGTGTCTGTGTGTGTCTGTGTGTGTCTGTGTCTGTGTGTCTGTGTTTCTGTCCACTGGTGTATGTACTGAATGTGAACACCACACATAAGCATCAATTTTGTGTCTGGATTATGTGAATATTTGAGAACTGTAAACAGGCCAAGTTTTGCAAGCAAACAACAGCTCTGGATATGACTACTTTTTTTTTTTTTTTTTTTTTTGAGGTAGGGTCTTAGTCTGGCCCAGGCTGACCTGGAATTAACTACGTAGTCTTATGGTGGCCTCAGACTCACAACAATTTCCCTACCTCTACCTCCTGAGTTCTGGGATTAAAGGCATGTGTCATCACGCCCAGCTAATGATAACTATTTTTTAACTCACACAGTAAAAGCAATGTATATGGCAGATTTATATGTTTATATAAAACTAAATGTCAAATTTCCATTTAAAAAAATTGTTTCTTTTATTTATTTATTTGAGAGTGACAGAGAGAGAAAGAAGGAGAGAGAGAGAGAATGGGCACACCAGGGCCTCCAGCCATTGCAAATGAACTCCAGATGCATAAGCCACCTAGTACATCTGGCTTACGTGGGCCCTGGGGACTCGAGCCTCAAACCAGGGTTCTTAGGATTCACAGGCAACTGCTTAATTACTAAGTCATCTTCCCAGCCCCCAAAATGCAATTTTTACAATAACAAAACAGTTAACATAGTTAGGACTCAATCTACAGATTGAGAAAATATTTTCAAATCATGCCATTAATGGAAGCTTAACATCTTACATATATAAGGTTCACAAATAATTCAGAATCAATAAAACTAACACAATTATAAAAATAGGTAATATTCCTAAGTAGACATTTCTCAAATAAGGTATTTAAGTAGTGAATGCACATATGATAACATGTTCATTATCCCAAATCATCAAGGAAACATAATTTGAGACTGCATTGCAATTTCACCCCACACTCGTTTAGAGTAGCTATTTATCAAAAAGACAAAAGACAACAGATGGTGGGGAGGGAAAGAAAAGGCAACTCTCTGCACTGTAGGTTGAAATCTAAATTAATAAATTCTCTAAAGTATATAATGTGGCATTTCTTCACAAGTTTGCCGAACTAAAAATGCAACTACTATATTAAAGGACTTTCTTGGGCTGTAGAGATTGCTCACCCATTCAAGGTGCATGTTTGCAAAGCCTGGCGGCCTGGTTTTGATTCCCCAGTAACTTAAGCCAGATGCATAAAGTGGTGTATGCATCTGGAGTTTTATGGTAGTGGCTGGGTCCCTTGGAGCTCTCATTCTCTCTGTGTGCTTCCTCTAACTCTTTCTCTCTCTGCTTGCAAATAAACAAAAATATTTTTAAAAGAAATTCTTCCTCTTTCATTTGGGACATATGAATTTTACATTGGCATATTATCTAAAAAATATTCCTTCACAAATTGTAATGATATGAATAGCATGAAAGAATGCTCATTCTACACAAGAGATATGTATTCGGTAATATGTTTTTGAAACATAGCATATCATAATATGCTTGCTTATATAAAATGGAGTACATTGGTTTTTAAAGTTACGTAATGAGGGTGATTTTATGTAGCAGGTTAAAAGGGAAAGTGTCCTACAAAATTATTTTATTCATGACGTTTATGACATTCAGATTATTGTAAAAAAGAAGAAATATTTGCAAGAAATATTTGCAAGATACATCAAAGGACTTGTATATAAAAATTTTAAAAAATCTTTAGAAGGCAATTAAATGTAACTTACATACCTTAATATTACATTTGTAGAGGCTTTATAATGACTCATTGTAATGAACTGTGGATATTGTTTGCAACTGAAGTGGGAATGAGGGACATACACAAAATAGTCATCCTTCTTGGTTTATTTTCACTGAATAGAAAGAATAAATTAGAATGACAAATACAAAATGCAAAAAAACCTGATAAAATCTTAAATATGGAAATTAATTTCAAGAGTCAGGCATAGTGACACATACCTATAATCCCAGCATTTGGGAAACTATCACAGAAAAGTACAAATTAGAGCCCCGCCAGGCTGTGCTATTTAGTGAGATCTTGTCTAAACTGTAATAATAACAAGAGCAACAGTGACTATAATAATTTTAAAGTTACCACGAAGTGGAATAATGAGGTATAATGAATACATAAGACTGAACTCAGTGGTTGTTGTAGCAGAACACAAAGTTTTAAAATACCCCTACTCCAAAGGCCAAAGACTCAAGGTCAACCTACTACACCTCCACTAAAAAGCAAGTCAAAGGCCGGGCATGCTAGCACACACCTTTCATCCCAGCACTGGGCAGGCAGAGGTAGGAGGATGGCTGGTCAGCTGGGACCAAAACAACAAGCAAACAAACCATAAAAGTCAAATCAAAAGGATTTTGCCAAAAGTCCAAAAATGGACTGACAATCAGTGTGTAGCAAAATCATATTAAAAAACAAATAAATAAATAAACGGGGCTGGAGAGATGGATCAGCCGTCAGGGTGCTTGCCTATGAAGCCTAAGAATGCATGTTGGAACCTCTGGGTCCCATGTAGCCAGACGCTCAGTACAGCCAGTGCCAGTGTTGCAAGTGTGCCACAAGGGGGCGCACCCTTCTGGAGTTCATCCATAGTTGATGAAAGGCCCTGGCACACCCATTCTCTCCTTCCCTCTCTGTCGCTCTCTCTCTCTCTCTCTCTCTCTCTCTCTCTGAATAATAAAATTAAAATAAATAAATAAAGCTCCTGCTCTGGAGGGTGAAAGATGGGAGTGAGCAGGCCAGCACCCCTGGTTTCTCCCTCACCCCACAGTTCCCCAGCCCCAGTGCCCTGTTGCTGGTGTGGGTCGGGGCCTGGACCTTGAGGGCATGCTGCTGAAAAACGCCCGTTGCTCCACCTTCCTGACTGACCTGCTCTTGCGTCCTCACCTCCACGGGATGCACAGAGCTTGCTTGGGGTGGCCTGGCCCCCGAGTGTGCTTTGGAAGTGGACCTTTTCTCTGGCTTCCTGATTGACTGGACCCTGGGTCAGCAAATTCCTGTCACTCTGAGCCAGAGGATACCCAGGCCACTGTGGGAGTTGGCCTCTTGCCCTGGCTCCCCAGCTTCCTGACTCCTGGCTCACCAACCTCTGCTTCTCTGGTGCGGAAAAGTGCATGCAAGTGGAGCGAGGTGGCCAGAGCTCCCAGTTCCCCACTTCCGAGTTCCCCAGGTACTTTTGATGTGCTTTGGTTCTCCACAATTTGCACATCTGTGGTTCAAACCCCATCATACACCAACAAGGTTCAATTTAAAACCTAAAACACACTGATGAGCCTACAAGGACGTACACTTACTTCCTCCTCAATAAAATAAGAATTTCCTCAAGATGGGAAGTATACCACAACGCACATACACACACACTGAAATTCAGAATACTGAGCGATTTCCGCCAAGGATACCAAGTCCCACGATGGAAGTCTCCTATAAAATCACAGAAAACAACAGAAATTGAATCCCAAAATGAAAATACATCAAACTATGTGACTCTAATCTAAAGAATTGCTGAACTGGAAGCAACTATTGAAAAACCAACAATAACACAAATTAAATTGACTAGAATCATTTTTAGAACACTCAGATTTTGTCAGAAGGCTTAACTTAATGGAAGAAAGATCTCTAAAAACCAGAAATATCTCAAAAAAAGATGTAAATCAATTGAAGGTAAGTCAACAAATTCCTTCAGCAAAGTGGCAGTATACAAAAATCAAAATGGAAAAATTAGCAGCCTTTCTTTGTTTCTGCAAAGAACAGATATATAAAGAAAGAAATTATCTGACTCTTCCATTTGCAATAGCCACAAAAATATCAAACACCTTTAAAAAGCATTAAAAAAGGATGTGAAAGACCTATACAATGACAATACAAAAGCACTCAAGAAAGAAATTGAGGAGAACTTGATGAGTTGGAAAGACCTCCCATGCTACTGGATAGGTAGAATTAATATTGGAAACATGGCCATTCTACTCAAGCATTATACAGATTTAATGCAATACCAAAAAAAAAAAAAAAAATCTAGCATCATTCTTTACATAGATAGAAAAAACTGATCCTAAAATTTATATGGAATAGATACAGTCCTTCATTATCAAAACATATTCTCAGAAAAAAAAATAGCTCTGTAGGTATCACCATACCCAATGTAAATAGCTTTATTCCACAAACCATAGCAACAAAGACATCATGGTACTGGCATAAAAATAGAATTTTAGACAGTGGAACAAAATTGAAAACCCAAACATTAGGTCAAGTAGCATCTTTGCAAAGATGCCAATAGTGTAGAGTGGAGAAAAACAGCATCTTCAAAAAATGGTGATGGAAAAATTGTAATATCACACATAGAAAAATGAAACTAGACCCACTCATCTCACTATATACAACAACCCAGTCCAAATGGATTAAAGATCATAATATATGTCCTGAAACTCCTCAACTACTGGAAGAAAACAGTACAAGGAACTTTCTAAAAGATTGCAGTGTGGGAAAACTTCCTGAACAATACTCCAGTAGCCCAGGAAATTAAACAATCTCTCCACCAACGGGATCTCATGAAGTTAAACAGCTTTAGAACAGACAAACATACCATAAGCAGAGCCACTAGATTACATACAGAATGGGAGAGGATTTTTGCCAACTATACACACTCACAGAGGCCTAATATCTAGAATCTACAGAGAACTCAAAAAACTAAACAATGAACAAACCAACAACTCACTGGAAAAAAAAAAATGAGGTAGAAAAATGAATAGGGAGTTCTTAGAGAAAGAAATACAAATGAGTAACACACACTTAAAATATTCAACGTACCTAACCATCAAAGAAATACAAATTAAAACCTTACTCCAGTATTGATGGCAATCATTAAAAAAAAAATCAAATGACAACAAATTTTGGTGAGGATGTGGGGAAAGAGGAACCTTTATTCCCGTAAGTGGGAATGTAAACATTGTACAACCACTATGGAAATCGATATGAAGACTCCTGAAAATGATAAATATAGAGCTACCAAAAGACAAGGTGATTCCCGTACTGGGCATTTACCCTAAAAGCCCCAAAGAAACAACCAGCCTGACAGGAAGTGCCCACCAGTGCAACCCTGGCACACAGCCTTGGTGGGCAGCCAATGGCTTTCTGACTGGTTAAGAGATCTGCTCAGTGGTAAGGAAGCCATGGCTGGAATTGGGAACCAGGCCACACGTGAATGGAAAGATGGAAAGAAAAAAAAAAAAAAAGAGGAAATCTGGTGAACATTTCATAGCCTATAAATGTAATGGATATCCTTTTATCAATAGTATAATTACAAACACAGACAAAAATATGCACGAGTCAATATTTATCCTATAAATTTCTACCTTTGACCTAAAATATGACAAGGAGACACACTCTCATGATTTAATTTGGCACTTTTTGTCAAATACTTAACAATGAATACATCAATAAGGTACATGATGAATCCAGTAAAATTTAGAAGTGAATGTATTGGAAAAATAAAACTAGACCTAAAAGTAACCACAGCCTCGTTGCTCCTGATTTTGCCTTTTTCCAAACTTTTCACACACAATGAAAGAACATCTTTCTTTCTGCATAACCTATATGAACAGTCTACCTGGACGGGAGCATAGGAGACTGACCGCATGGGAATAAACAGCAGGTAGCCTCTCCCATGCCCTCTGCTCTGTGCAAATGGCCATTGTGTGGCTACAGGAGGAAGCCAACCCAGCAAGAAAGCTGCCAGCATGTGCAGCGAAGAACGTGGAGCAAGCAAAAGTAAAACAACTGTTCTTCAGTCTCAAGACTTGCAATGGCGCTGGGCGTGGTGGTGCACACCTTTCATTCCAGCATTCACTAGGGAGCCAGAGCTGGGGGGGAATCACCAAAAGTTCAAGGTCACCGTGAGACTACACAGTGAATTCCTGTGCTAGATAAAATGAGACCCTATCTCAAAAACAAACAAACAAACAAACAAATAAAAATAACAACAACAACAAAAGATCTGCAATGATTTGGCATGTAAGAATGGGTAACTACAATAGATATTAAATGTGGTAATATGTATGCATATACTAATATATATTAGAAGTATTATATATCTAAACATTTCAGCACAATAAATATACATGATAGATAAATATAAAATAGCAATACATATGTTGATATATATATATATATACCATAATCCATATGAAGGAAAATATATTTTGTTATCTCTCAAATATTATAATAAATGAAAAGCCAAATAAAACTATCGGTTTGATTTTCATGAGTAAATGTCTGTACAATCATATATAAGCACAAAAGTACATGGAATGGCTCCACATATGTGAAGCAAAATTACCTGTAAAATTGCCAAGAAAATCACAGTGCTGCAAGGCAGAGTAGTGAGAGGTCTTGGAAGAGAGACGGGAGGAGGAAGCATGGCACGGAGTTCTCAGTGCCAGCGCTATGTTTGCTTTTCTGCTCTGCTTCATAAGTGACGTTTATTCCAAACAAGGACTTTTTTTTCTGTTTGTTTTTTTGAGGTAGGGTCTCACTCTAGCCCAGGCTGACCTGGGATTCACTATGGAGTCTCAGGGTGGCCTCCAACTCATGGTGATCCTCCTACTTCTGCCTCCCAAGTGCTGAGATTAACGGCGTGCACCACCACGCCCAGCAGACAAGGACATTTTTGTCTATGCATTTATGTGAAAAGTTAAAAAATCTCTGAGATGTAAAATATTATAGCAAAAATATTTTTACCAAACAATGAGAAAAACTGATTCTATATAAGATGATAAAATTTTACCCTTCTAATAATAAAGTATGATATGAGTAATAGAATAAGAAAAATATGAGAAATTAACAAAACTCAAAAACACATCCACCCTTCTATGGATGTTCATTTGTAATCAACATCACTTTTTCTATAATGTAATGTATGCTTACTATTAGATTTTTGTCATATTTTTGTTGTTTTTTTTTGAAAAATAATAACCATTTCATTATAAACATTGAATTAGCATACCTTTTAGCTATAGCATGTATGGCTACATTAAACACAACACTAAGAAGACATGAGAGAAAATGTGAGGGTCAATTCAGTTCATTGGAAGTTAAAAAATGGCCTTTGTAATTAAATATTTATTAAAAGTCAAGACATTGGTTTCCTTTTTGAGAGATTGCTGAGTATAGAAATAAGCAAACTGTTTCTAGAGAAAAGTAAATATGTATAGATATGTTTGTCTTAGTCCATCTAAATACATTTGTACTTAATACCTGCTGACTTATTATCTAAATGTGTTTATGTTGATTCTTTCAGATGTTAAAACTGACCCTTTGTAAGAATATGATTTAACAAACTGATATGTGGCAAATATTTATCTGTCAAAATAATTAATATAAAGTCTTTTCAATAACACCAAGAAAATTAACCAATATTAGCATTAAAACATTTTAAAATAACATAAGCATATTTTAAATCCTTAGGAAAATAGGTATTGAAATTTTCAAAATACCATATTATTTTTGTTTTGGCACTTTCATACACTGTTAATTATAAAGAAACTTCCTATATCAATTTCAGTTTTTCATTAGTTTATTTGAATTGCGCAAAATTAAAGGCTTCAGAATAAAAGGCAGAAGAAACTCTTTCCCATTGTAAACTTTTGTTTATTTGTGCTCTGATTCCTTTTACTTTACAAATTGTTCTCCTTTTACTTATACAAATGTTTTGACAAATGTAAATTATGCATATGCAAGAAAGAATGTACTATTTTTCTTTCTTATTTCACTTCAAATGATGAACGCATTTCTATGCAGTTCTCTGCAAACTACATGATTTCTTTCTTCTGTGTTCCTAGATAATATTCAAATTTTATAATATAGTATATATATAAATAGATAGATATAGATATAGATAGATATAGATATAGATATAGATAGATAGATAATATAAATTTGAGTGCATGTACAATGTTCATATATATATGTGCATATATTTTGCTTATCCATTTATGTGTTCATGGGCTCTCAGTGTGGCTTCATAATTTGGCTATGGTAAGCAGTAACCCAGTAAGCCTGGGTATTAGGGATCTCTGTTGCGACCTAGCTTACATTCCTTCAAACAGACTCAGGAGTGTTTTAGCTTGATCAGATGGAAGGTCTATTTTTAGTTTTTGGAGGAACTCTGTATTGATTTTCACAGTGGTTGCATTAAGTTACATCCTTACAAACAGTATAAAAAGATTCTATAAGAATTTTAATGATGATGACAAATATCTGGGCGAGGTGGCACACACCTTTAATGCCAGCTCTCAGGAGCTCAGGTAGGAGGATCGCTGAGAGTCAGAGGCCAGCCTGAGAGCACATGGTGAATCCCAGGTCAGCCTGAGCTAGAGTGAGACCTACCACAAAAGGAAAGGGAAAATAAATAAATAAAAGAATGAACCTGGTTTTGCAAATGCTATTTGAAGGTACTGTACTTGGAATTTTGGCTCCATCTGACCACATGCATGTGTCAGGTCAGCCTCATTCTAATCACTAATCCTGTTGGACCTATGTACCTCAGCTTTAATATAGTCTTCTGAAAGCAGCCACGATTCTTGATTGATTACTCTAGGTCTATCAACCATGAATATACCATGCTGTAGGTGAGTATTATATCATTAACTGATTCTGAATGACAGGAGAGTATGCAGAGTGGGCAACCATCTTCGGTGGTTTGATTCAGAAACTTGGGTTTCTGAATGGTAGGTTCCCAACTGGTGACCATTTGGGAATTGACCCTCCTGGAGGGAGTGTATTGTTGGGGGTGGGCCTGTGGCTGCTATAGCCAGTGTTTCCTTTTCAGTGTTTGGCTGCACACTCCTGTGCTACAGTTGTCTTCCTGATGATGGCCAGGAGTTAATGTCCACCCTCTGCTCCTGATGCAGCTTTCCCCTGCCGTCATGGAGCACGGGATTTCTGCCAGCAAAGGGAACCTGACTGCAACACCCTCTTCACTTCCTCCTTATTGAGGCACAGGGCTATATACTCATCCATAATCAACTGATGTCGTCACAGTCTACTTTTCATACAAATTCAAAAAATATGTATTCGTATATGATGTTTAGAAGATAGAATGCCCAAAATGACCAAACTCCAGCCCTATGTCCTGTGTGGTTTACATACTCACTGCCTTTCTACTCTTTCCTAAACAAAGGTTTTTAATCATTTACTATATACATAGACATGAAAATATATACATATATACACACACAAGTATGATATTTCAAATGCTGTTTTAGGTATTTTTTGTACTCTTGTTATTACAAATATGGAAATCCATAAATGTGGAAAAATCTTTTATCAATGAAAACAAAAGTTTTAAAACTACTTAATGAATAAGGAATTAAGAAAGAATTTTTAAATTAAGGAAATTATATGAGATGATGATAAATGCATACAAACATAATAAACAAGTTAAATACCCATTTTATATGGATTTTAAAGAAACAAAAAAAAAATCCCCAGTCCTTTTTTTCATGCCATAAAGAGCTTGGAATCCTTCCTAGATGAGTGATGGAGCCCTTTTTTACTTTGCAGTCTGCCAGACAGCCATTTTATTTTTATAGATTTCTCCCTCAAGGTGGTAAACCTGGCAGGGTACCTTATAATTCAATTATATTATAGGTACTCCTAAGAATTTTAATTACATCAAGCAGATGAATTTGTATGAAATGTACTTGAATAAACACCCAAATAAACATACTTTTAAGTTGTGAGTCTTGTGTCAGATATTGAGAAAAACAAACTCTTTTATTCTCTGTATTAAAAATTATCTAAATCTACCTTTCAAGTAGTCCACAAAATAATTTAACAATCTTATTAGATGCAGTTCAATATATATTGTGCTAAGGAGACAGTATAGTTATCAAAGACTATCCTATCATTTCTTCTACTTTCTATCTACTTATTCCTTTCTAAATCAGGTCTATGCCAAGTAGCTTCCTCTATAAAATCATGCATAAATACTAGGAAAATATGCTCAGCTCAAACAGTCCAGTGTCATTAGGATGATTACATTATCATCTGCTCTGTCCTCTTCTTTATAGAGAATCAAATGTGCTGTGTAGGTTCGTTTCAATACAGCCCAAGAAATATTATTTGCTAGTCTGCCTCACAGAGCTCAATTCCAAATGATGCTGTCAAAATAAAGCCTGCCTATATGTATGGAAAACTGACTTCAATGTATATGCCTTGCAAATATTTATAATATAGCATGATAAATATTATAAGAATTATTTCAGTGAGGAGCCCTATGTATGTATTAGCATATTGACAATCATGATTATTGACCAGAAAGTACTATCCAGAGATATTACCATCTCTCATACTATATATTGACAAAATCTGATATAAACAACATATACATTTGTCAAAAACAACCTCCAAACATATTTTTGTCTAAGTTTAATGCAAATGAAAGCATAAAAATTGTAAGTTCATTAACTAGCTATATATGTAGAGCAATGTTTTTTATTTTGACTACTTCTCTTAATATCATAAAATATTTAAAATTAGCAGATAATTTATATTTCTTGAATACAGTGAATTTACATTTATTTTATCAGCTTATTCTATGTACCTCTTTTGGTTGGAATCTAAGAAAGGTACCATTTTCTCTCTTAGGAATTTCATATCACAACTCAGCACTGTCCAATCATGAAATGCATAGGTATCTTTGAAATTGCTCCAGAGTCTGCACTCCCAGTGATTGACAGGGGAATCTTTCCACTGCACATGGAAAAGTCCACGATGAAAGCTGGCACATTAATAATACTGCGGAATTTGATGTGTGTTGTCACCTGATCTACTAGTTTCAAAGCCTAGTCCCTGAAATCCCCTTACAAGCCAATTTGGGCCACCATCCTTAAACAGGTCAGTTAAAGACACAATGTATCATTAGTGGGAAACAGGGAAAAGTGATTGATTCAATGTGCCCCAGGGAAGAGAAACATGAATTTCATTTTCAGCTCGGAACATCAGGGTTAGGAGTCAAGAGAGGGCCAAAGCTATGCAAGCCTATGCAGGCCTTGCCGAGGTGCGGCCCTGACCGGCATGACTGACTGAGCTCCAGTTTCTCTTGCAGGGCCATCTCCACTAGACCCAATGAAGATCCCTTCCCATGAGACAAGATCTACTCTAGTTTTCCTCTGAAGCACCTCCTTCTCTCCCCTCCTCCTCCTAACATGAAATTCCTGTCATGGCTTCGATTTAGGGAGATACATTGTTTATTTACATAATCTGTTGGTAAACAGTAAAGGGTCATAAATTTCTATATAAATTATTTTCCTTCCTTCCAGAATATCTATATGATAACAGTAAATCTAAAATGACAAGTAATAAGCTAACATCTCTGAAATCATTGAGAAATTGAATTTTGTACCCTAGGACTGAGTGGCAGAGGGAATATGGTTATACTGAACAAATAATCTAGAATAAATTAAGATGAATGCCAGAAGAAAATCAGGTTGGATAAATATGTTGACGGAACATCAATGAAAATGAAGATCATGGACAACAAGTAGTTAATATAAACAAGGCAAGTTAGGAAAGTATTAGCAGTTTACTTGTGATATTAAGACATTGTGGATAGTCACATAGCTCGTGTTTCCATTAATGAACCCACTTACATTGCTCATTTTATAACATTCCAAGTTGTACAGGGGGCCATATAAATGATAAATTAACTATCCTTTAAAACCCTACCATGGATCTGGCATGTATTTTTATTTAATTCAATTTTAGCAAATGTAACATAATAGAAAAGAATTTTATCTACATCTACTAAAAGCTTCATAACTTGATCATTGTCAAGAATCAGATCAAATACAATGAAGCTATCACATATAAGAGGTGAAAGAACTTCACTCGTGGGGTTCAACACACCAGTGCAGTGCATTTTGAAAACATTTTCACTGAAATGCAAATGGCACTCAAAATTGTTCATGAAAGCCACATTTTACCACAGACAGTAATATAAATTCAAATTATTTCTAATTTCTCTTAAATTTTTAAGCACACAGTTTTAAAAACCAACAAGTTTATGAAGTTATAAATGTTCCTCAAAAGTTATTTTCATTTTAATTTATCCTCTGTGTAAGCTGTGATTCTCATCTCACACATTGGTATTGCAAATTTGAGTGGGCAGGTTTATATGAGAGTATGCCATGCATGTGAAAGTGCTGTACACTAAGGTGATTTTCTAGCCATACAGACTCCTAGATCTAGCCCTCTACATAGACATTGCATTGTTGCTTTTATTTGTGAGTGTGTAGTGTGTGTGGTGATGGTGGTGTTGTGCGTCTCTCTGCACTTTCTCATGCATTTCTCATGTGTTGATGCCTTCACAGGTGCACAGAGGGCAATATCCCTCTTCTGTCTATTACCAGCATATTTCCTTGGTGGGGAGTCGCTCTCTCTGGAGAGCTGAGGTGTTCAAGCGCCCAAGTGATCTCTGCCTGCTTTAGTCTGCTCTGTACAAGACTGGAGTTACAGAAGGGCACAGGCATGCCCAGCGGTTTAGATTGGCCCCGTGGAGTTGAACCCATGTGGGATTGGGTCCTCTTACATGTTCATGGTTACATCAAGTACTCTGGGTTTTCTTTTGGTGCTTCTTACTTTGTTTATGGAGCTGGCTATCTTTCTTTCTTGTCTAAGCTGATCTTGAACTCACTTTGTAGACCAGGCTGGCCTCAGAACCATGACAATCACCCTACTTCAGCTTCCAGAATGCTGGGACTTAAGGTTCGCATCACTATTCCTCACTTACAGATCAGAGCCTCTTATCCACTGAGCCATCTCTCCAGATATGGGTACAGTTTAATTGCATGATTTTTAAATTATCTTTTCATTCTCTGAAATTGAACAGTGTTCTCTCAATCTCTGTGCATCAGAAAGCTTTGCTTTTTAGTAAATATTTCCCACAGTGAATGTTTGCAGAGGGCATAGTTACAAAAACCTATGCGTGCTCTGAATTGTACAAATAATGCTTTCACACATTTTACCCATTATTTTATGAATTGGTCTCATTCATATACTCTTACCAACATTGACTTCCTGTTTAATTATTGTATTTAACTAAATCACACACTTGCCCTTTTAGGCTTCTGATTTTAAAATCTAATTGATCATATCCCCATTTTATCATCTCTTATTTTATATTTTCCATATATTTGCTTTAAAAATTCAAGATTTTTTTTTGTTGTTTTTTTTTTTTTTGTTTTTTGTTTTTCAAGGTAAGGTTTCACTCTAGCCCTGGCTGACCTGGAATTCACTACATAGTCTCAAGGCGGCCTTGAACTCACAGTGATCCTCCTACCTTTGTCTCCCAAGTGATGGGATTAAATGCATGCGCCACCACACCCGAATACAGTGATACTAAGATATTTTTCTAATATGGGGAAATAAAACTCAATCTAGACAACTTTATTAACTAATAATTATGTCAAGAAAAGTAATGCTCTAGAGCTTAGTTGCTTGAAGTACTTCTTTGGATTAGAAGGTGAAAGAGTTGAGTGTGAGACATGGCAACTTTGGTAGTTTGGATCGGATGTTCCTCTGTAAAACTATGCATTCTGAGTACTTAGTTCATGACTGGAGCCAGTTTGGGAGATGGGGCCCAGCTGGAGGAGTTGTGTGCTTAGAAATGGGCTTGGAGTGTTATAACCACTTTGGCTAGAGGTTGACTCAGTCCTTGGTCTGATTTCCACCCGCTGCGGCAAGGAGCAAGTGTGCAGCCTCTGTTCATGTTCTGCTTCCCCTACCATCACAAAGCTTCCCCCAGAGATTGTAAACCAGAATGAAGCTTTTGTTCCTTTCTTGGGGTTTTGTTCCAGCAACAGGGAGGTAAGTACAACAGGTAAGTTTTATACTCTTTTTTAAAGAACCTGTAACAACTTCCTAAGGGGGAATAATAGTCAATAATGACTCTTACAGGGGGGAAAAAAATTGACTTTTACTGGAAATACAATGAGTAATAAGTACTGTTATGATATTTGAATTTTTGAATATCCCCATCAGTTTAGAATGTCATGACTCTATGCAGGCGCATAGATAGGACTCAAATCCCATTCTTGGACTAGTTCCTGAGTCCTAGAGGGTCAGTTCCCTGTGTTAGAAACTGCTGGTTATGGAGGGGGCATCTATTTAATATGCTTCAAGTCTGCCATCAGACTAGAGTTCTGGCAATTGGAATAAAGAATGCAAGGTTATTGTGCTAATCATTACTCATCTATAAATTTAATCATTTCAAATAATGCATAGGAAGTTGATTATATAACAATTAATACTTTAAGATAATAAATAACAAATATTACTAAAATACATTTCTCAGTGATGACATTTCCTAAAAAAAGAAATTCCAAGATTGATGAAGATCAGAACACACTGGTTTTCCTCAGCAGTGCTATGTCACTAGAACGCATGTGCAGTTGATTGGTGTCATGACTAAGTTTCTAAATTTTGTCATCTTCTTTATGGTAAATTAGGCATTAGCCTATAGCAATTCTTCTAATTTGTAGGAATCCAGAGGCAAAATTCCGGATGATGCAGGCTAAAACATGTCTCATTTTATTTTTATTTTTCAGTAGCTAACTGCAAATAAGTTTCCTTTCAATATGTTCACACATTTATGTAATGTACTTCAATTATATTAGTTATTTATTTATTCTTCTTTGTCTCTGCCCTCTTTCATCTTCCACATCTCAGAAGTGCCATGTTTCCTTCCATAAGCTCATAAAGCCGATAAAGGAAAGGTGTTCCTGCTGTGGGAGAGAGTTCTAGGTGGGCTCAGAACTCCTAGATCTAGTGGATCTCAGAGAATCTGCCAAGCCACTAAGACAGTGACACATTCATGTTCTTGTCTACAGTTGTCAAAGAACTGTAAACTTCCTACTGGGAGAAGGGTAAATTATTAGGAATTATTAAGAGAGAATGAAAATGGAGAAGAAACTCTTCTAAGACAAGAAGAGTTTTCTCTCTGCCCACCTGCGCTGGGAAGTAGGAGGGGAAAGGAAGAAGAATATCGCATAGAGGCCGAGATCAACTCCTTTCACCAAATGACCATCCAGTTACGATGAGCATCACTGCCGAGTTCAAATATTCATGAAGAACCTAGACTGCTGAGTGGCCCAGAGTGAAAGCGTTCACAAGAAATGACAGCAAGCCTTTACGAAGTTTAGGAAGAAAGAAGCTTTTTCCTCATTACCCCACTAACTCCATGGCTATATATATACTATATACATAGCTAATTTAAAAAATTAAAGTTTAGGAAGGATCAGGAAGCTACCTATTGTCACCATCTTGGATCAGATTGGAGTTCTTGTCACCTTAGAGCAGGGTGTTATCCATGTTCCTTTGGGCCTTTATTTTATCCCCAGCTGACTACCTACAAATACACACACACACACACACACACACACATACACACACACGCACACAAATATATATGAATCAATATTCCTTATCAGTACTATTCTTTGTGAGACTGACCTATTTTACTTATCATGGTGATTAACATGGTTATTTCAAGTTCCTTCAAGTTTCTGGAAAAAAGTATGATTTTTTTCCCTTCATTATACTTGTACTCTGACATAGATATAATATGTAATATTTATATGTTATATAAATATATATGAATCATATCAATGTTACAGTTTTTGTATTTTAGTGACTTCCATACTTATATTCATAGTAGCCACACTAATTTACGTGTGCACTAGCAATATCATGATCCTTTCTGCAAATGCTGTTTTGTGTTTCTTGTCAGTTGCCTTGCTTGGTGAGCAAGGTACTCAGTGCATCTTAAAACTAAACTCTGATGCTTAACTGGCAAATTATCTTATTCAATATGGAATGATGTAACTAAAATTATGGAAGCCCAGAGAAATAAGTAAACATTTCAGAGCTTTCCATACAAAAAAGTAAGTTTCATGAGTCCTGAATCTGGGAAGCTTTGAGTTGGCAGGTAGTGAAATGTATTTGTTTTCTGAGTTCTAGGATAGATGTCACTCCACATGAAATGGTCACCCAAAGGTCCGGGATTCTCTCTTCTCCTAAAGCAGTGGCGAAGGAAGGCTGCTCACTCTTTCCTCTGAGTGAAGGAGCTTCGACAGCCCCGGTGGTGGGCCAGAGCGAGGATGTTTGAGCTGCACAGTTGACTAATTCTCCACCGAAGACCTACTCACAGTAGGAATTTGCTGTTGTGCTTTCAGCATGGAATTTCGTCAGAGAAGTCTCTTTGTCCACATTCTTTATAATTCTCAAAAATCAGCATGGCTTCCGTTTCATCGAGTCTGTAGCTATTGAACCACTTTATGAAAGAACAAAAGAAATAAAAAATGGTGCTTGAAGCAGAGGACTGTATTTCACAGAAGACAGATCACTACTGTGTCAAGCAGGACGCCTTGCAGGGAAGCCTCCCCGTAGCAGGGTCCAGCTGAGAACTGTGAGCTGTGGCATTGTAGGACATCCTTGTTTCTCTAACTCAAACCAGTCACTAGCACAGATTAATTCACATGACATGTAGGAACAAGATAATATAAATATGAATCTACATATATTTTTTCTGCATGGTACAAAGCATTCATGTTTTTTTTTTTTAATTTCAGTGAACAGATAATATCTTCCAAGAAAGATTGCTAGAGCACAAGAAAGCTACAGTAACAGATTTTTATTTATTTTTAGAATACAGCTTGTCAGGCTTTAAAAATCTCCTATACACTGAATTAATATTTTATGCTATGGTACCATTTCTTTCTTTCCTTTCCTTTTATTTTTTTTTTCTCACTCAACTGTTTAACATTACAAGGGACTCCTTTATTTACAGAAATATTCCTTGCATTAAAGAAAAGATTGTTATATGATTCCTTGTGAGGTTTCTGGAGTTTTTTTTGTTCATTTGTTTGTCTGGGTTATTTTTATTTTATTTTATTTTTTGGTTTTTCCAAGGTAGGGTCTCACTCTAGCTCAGGCTGACCTGGAATTCACTCTGCCGTTCATCTAAGGTGGCATCAAACGCACAGCAATCCTCCTACCTCTGCCTCGCAAGTGCTGGGGTTAAAGGCGTGCACCACCACATCCAGCCTTAGAATGATTTTTGTTGTTGTTGTTGTGTTGTTTTGATTTGATTTTTATAAGGAATCACCTGCTATAACTTTGGAATTTAATATTGTTATAGTAACTTCACTAAACTACAAATAAGCATTCTTTATCAATGGAAACACATCCTACTTTTATTGAACAGGTGTAAATTAAGGACACAGCCTGAAACACTGAATTTGAGGATAAAGACAGTAGGATTTATGTTCTTTAAGTAGTCTTGTGCCTAATTGCAGCAGTGTCCTGGAGTAAAGATGCCAACTCTTGGGGTCATTTAAAGCCAGAGTGAGCCTGGTGTCTCTGCCTCTCTTGCTACTGATGGTTGTGGTATTATTGCGGCTCCTGTGGCTACTGCTTCTGTGGCAAAACTCACTTGATGTATTTATTGAACAAAGTGTCAGGGATTTGTGAGCACATGGAGTGAGGAATCACTATGATGTGACCAAGGGATAAGAAACTTTGACTCCAAAAATTTTAGTTAAACATTTGTTCAAAGGAAGGGACTCAGGAGCAGTACTGGTGAACCCTGTTGACCCAAGACAGCACACACGCACAAACACAGACACACACACAGACACACACACACACACACACACACACACACACACACACCATTGCTCTGGGCCAAACGAACAACCAGGTCACTATGGAGGTAAGGCAAGAAGCACGGGTTACACTCATGCCAGCAGGACAGACATACCTCGTCGTTATTGATCATCTGTACTGCTCAAGGTAGAGACAATTGAAGATGTGGGAAACCCAGTCACATCGTTCTTAGCAGGTTAATTACAAAGTCATAAATTAACTTTATAACCTAGGTTAGCCTACTCAGGACCTTAGCAGAAAAGGGTACGTATAGAAACATTCTCAGAACAGGTGTTTGTGAAGTCCATAAGAAGTAACCTCGCAGTTCTTTCCCACAGTTCATTCTCATAGCTCATCCCCACAGTATGGAATATTTGAGAAAACAACACCTAAATGTTAAAGAGGTGAAATGTCTTAGACACAATGTGTTTGGTAATGTAAAATTAATTTATCTTTGTGACTTACAATAGCAACAAAGATTTGATATAAAACAATTTTCTTGGCTTTTCTCCTATTTGTAAATACATATTAACAATGTTTAACCACCCTCCTTGTGCTTTTAGTTATGATAAAATTCCATGACTGTAATCAAGTATCATAATAAACACCAACCACACTAAAGCGGGACAATATCTAATAGATTAAAATTTATTTTAAAAATATTAAATGCATTTTATATTCATATAAACCTCATTAAATTTTAAAACCTCAGAGGTAGACAGCTAACCCTTTTCCTTTTGGACTTCTTCTATATTCAACTCTAATTCTTGGACAGGCCAACTACAAAAGCCTTAAAGAAAATACTGTGTGTGCCTCGTGAGCTGGCTTAGCAGTGAAGACTACTTATTACAAAGCACATGCACCTCTTTTGACCCCTCAGAACCTATATGCAGCCTCATACGCAAAGCGGCAGCTGTATCTTAAGTTCGTGATTATATCAGCAGTAGGCTCTGTCCTAAATAAATAAGTGAATATGTGTTTTTTAAAAAATAACATATTCTGTTCACAATATGTTTCAATATTTAATATAAACTGTACTGTTTATAAACAAGTATGACATAATCAAATTGCAAATGCATTTCTCTTTGATATTTTGGCCATTGTTTCAGTAGTCAGTAGTTCTGAACTAGTGATTATTAGTGGTATGCAGGAGAATGTAACCCACGGATAAAATAATATTGACTGAATACAATAAATTATCAGCAGTGAAAAGAATTCCATGAACTTCATGTATCTACATTTTATAGATTCTTAATTTTAAAAGATGTAATAACTTTTGTTTTTATTTATTTTAATTATTGCCAATATCACAAATATGTTTAGTTTTTTTTTTTTCAATCTTAATATCTCAGCTAGGCTTTCGTAGATGATTTCCTCAATCAGAGACAGTTTTTTTTTCTCTACAATATCAAGGAGAAAATTAATTTATGTAGTCGCTTTTACATTCAGTCTCTTCTTCTGGGCCACACCTATTTTCATTCAAAATAATTATTTTCCATTGAGCATGGTGACATGCTCCTGTAATCCACAGACATATAAGAAGAAGGCAGGACGTTTTTTTCCCTAGCACAAGAGTAGGCTGGGACACAGAGTGAAGTGAGACTTTGTCTCAATAAAACACTATTCCTTATAGAAGTTTACAACGATTATATTACAATCACACTGGCCTGTTTTCTTAACTTTAACATCTGATATCTACCATACTCCTGGCAACATGGGCTGCCAAATACAAAATATATTTGTCAATAATGAATGCTAAGATAATTTTCTAAAGTCTTTTTTATTGTATTCATTCATAATATTTATTGTAGAGGTTTAAATTTGTAATAGCTCTCACAAGGCAATAACGTCAATGAAATCACTTATACAGCTGGTGAATGTTCAACATTCATTTCCTGTGTATGTGTGATTGAGTATCATTTTGAGATCAAACACGTATGTTCACCATGTGTATGAATACAACAAGACATCCATATCAATTTTAAAGTCCCCAAAATATAATTTTCCTTTTTTGAGGCCCTCTCCAATTAAGAAACAAAGAATAGGTCAGGACTGGAATGAAGTGAAGGGATGTCATCCTCCCGCTGGGAATTAGGCACACCGGTGCTGTCTTTGGAGGAAGCCTTTGTCCTGCCCGCGCGCGGTCAGCACTCTGAAATGCGACCTTAGCAAGGTGAAGACAGCACACTCACTGCTGATGGACGTGAGCTGGAAAATCAGAACAACGCGATGAACACAAGCGCTCTTGGTCAGCCCCCCTCTGTTCAGCACGTGCTACCAGAGCAGACGGGTTCTCCCTTAGCTTCCCGTCTTCTCATCTCCCTCCCACTGCTCTGTTGTTTCAATAAGCTGTGCGTCACTGACCGTGCCCGGCTATTGACTTCAGTTTTTCTTCAACTAAACCCATTATCCCTGGCACAGCAAACCTCGGTACTCTACACCCAAGCCCCACCGTTACGCTCAAAATTGCCATAGGACTGCTGTGATTTCCTTGGTGTTACGGAGACACAACACCAGGAGTGCAGCAGCTGACAGGAGGAGAGGGACCACTTTGGCCTGGAGGGGGAAAGTGGGACACCAGCAAATGACTCCCCATACAGCCAGGGGCAAACAGCAGCAAGAGAGGGAACTGCCGCCTGGCAAGTGGGGCCTGGCTGTCATAGCTCAAAGCCTCTCAAATAACACTTCCCATCCAGCAAGTTCCACCTCCCAAATTGTCACCAAGCTTTCAAAGCACATCCCTTCTAACAAACCCTGTTCAAGTCCTCGGAAATGGGCCCAGCACGGTCGGCCCCTCTTTGCAAACAGCTTCCAGCCCATTCCAGACAAAGCTCTTTTCACCCTCATTAGCGAAGCCTAAAATGTCCACAGCCATTTCTGCATTTAGATCTTTCACCTCGCGCCAAATGGTCCATCAAGAAATGCTTCCAGCACTGCAAGGCATCTCTTAATGTAAAGGTTTAAATCTCTCCATGTTCCTCCCACAAAGCAGTTAAAGATAGGATGTTGGGTCATGATTTGCAGAGACATTTAGTATATCAATAACTGGGGACTAAGTCCACAAGGCAAGACCCATTTACATCAACAAGGAGAGTCTAATGGGAGGGGGTAGATCATAGATGAGCCTAAACAATGGTACCAAACTACCTGTATTTGATGAAAAGAAAACTAATAAATCAAATTAAACACACACACACACACACACACACACACACACACACACACACACACACACAAAGATAGGAAGCGGTAAGGTCATGGTCCTAGTCATGATCCAATTTTCTGTTGTAGTCACCTTCACATTAAAGGGACAAAACGTCTCCCCAAAAGCAGCAGCTTGAAGGTTTTCCTTGGCTTGCCGTGTCTAGGGGGGACGTGAAGGCAGCAGGGAATGCGTGGCATGAGCAGAAGCTGCGCATCTCTCCTGTCATGGGATTGGAGAACAGCAGCAGCCAAGCGTGCTCAGCGCTGGCGAGGGGGAGCTAGCTGCCACACCGCAGAGCCTGCGGCCACAGCACGCGTCCTCCAAGTCCCGCGTGCCAAACGGACACCAGCTGAGGAGAGTTGCTGAAGGAGAGGGGTCATCCCTATGTCTGCTTTTCTCAGCTGGTGACTGCTGGTGGACGTGGACTGAAGAGGGTAACACGACCAAGAGGCCGTGCCATGAGTGTGGGCAGGATGAGCCACAAAGTGAAGTTCCACTCACGGTCACCCACAACGCTGGCTGGACACGGAAAGGGGCATCCGCTCTCTGTGCCCCGCGCAGTCGCAGTGGGTGCAGTGCCACGGAGGGAAACAGGGGAGGTCAGCAGACAGGACGCGGTGAAAATCCAGTCTATGTCTTTATTTTTTCACAAGCGTAAATGGGGAGCCAGGTGAGGTAGCACATGCCTTTAGTCCCAGCACTCAGGCTGGCGGAGATGGATGGTCACTGCTCGCGTCCAGCCTGGGGCCACAGAGTGAATGCCGGCAGCCCGGGCTAGTTGCACACCGTGCTCCAGGACGCTCGGGAGAAAGCTGATGTCTTTCAGGCAGCTGCATTTAGGGCCAGAAGCGCAAAAGAGAAAAACCAGAAGGTGCCACGAATGGAGCCCTCTGTAGGAACGGAATTTGTTTCTGGTCTAGATCCCTCTAACAGCTATTCTGCACCTGCTGACAACAGCCTTGCACACTACCTACGTGGGAAGCCTTCCACGCAGTTGGGCTGACCCAGGAGCCTGCCCCTCAAACCTCCAAACCAACTGGGTCTTCTCCTGACACACCTGAATCTGATGAAAGCATCCACTTAACACCACCATAAAGGCCTTGCTGTTGACACCGCCCCTCCTTCCTCACTCTCCTCACAGAAATAGGGGTGAGTCTGGCTGCCCTCCACCACCACGACCCAGCCAGGCTGGGTTGGGGGAGAGAAGAGCACTCTTTCTTGTCCTGTATAATTTTCTGTTTGCCTCTGCTTCATACTTTGGGATACCTTCTCACTTTAATTACATGTACGATTTTCCTCTGGGCTTTGAACCTACCGCGTGTGCATTCCCTTACATTTTAGAACCACCATGTGCGTGCTTTTTCTCAACTCTGGGCCTGCCCCCCGTGTCTTTTCACACTATGGGTAACTGTGGGTTTAACTCTTTTTACTCCTCATTTCTCGTCTGAGTTTCTTGCTCTTTCCCTCTGCTATTCTTCCACAAGCCTCCACCCTTCTCCCTCTTAGCTTTCTTCCATGGGAAGTTCAGGGCATTTGCTGCCTGAGTCTTCTCTAAGTCTCCCTCCATAGGCACCTACGCTCTGCCTTCTATTTGTTTATAGCTCTGCCAAAGTCATTTCTCTTAAGTGTAATCTCACAGATGGCACCGTGTTTTCCACAAGAGTGCATGTCTTCTGCTTTCACACACTTATGGCTCTGATCTAGCCTTCCTCCTAGACCCCAGTTTCCCTTACACCTTCGGATTCCTCTTTAAGTAAACTTAAGTCCTTCTTCAATCAGTTTTTATCAATTCTTTGTTAAAAATCGATCAGGGCCCCAAATTGGGGTTCATACACTTAAGAGGCCCCCTCCTGAAAGCCAAAATCCTACATCACTACCTCAAGAGAGAAAAAAAAAAAAAGTGAATTTAAAACCCATGCAAATGCCACAAAGCATGGCTTCTTCACAAGCAGAAGAGCTCCAGAAACCCAGGACAAAACTCATCGGTCATCACAGACAAAGGAGCATGGCTATTTGAGGAGAGAATGTAACTAATTAACTGTGTTCTCCCTTCACCAGCATGTAACAAATTTCTGTTCTACTTGGATAGGTTCTAATTTTATACAAACTTTATTTGCTTAGTTAATTACTTTTCTCTGAAGTTACTTCTCTGAAGAGATTACTAGCAGTTTGGAAAGCATGCTGTTCAGAATTGTTTTGACATATGTGCACAGAACAAAAATGGTGCTGAAAATATCAAACAAATGTCTTTAAGTTTGGAACATTCATCCTTAAACATCTGCTAATACAATTGGTATTGCAAAAGAATGCAAACAAACCTCTCATATTTGAACCCCACTAGGTTTGGAAACATATAATTTATAAGAAATATGTTGTATCTTAGTTCAAGTTCCTCACAGTGCTTTCTTAGACCACGGATAGCTAACTCACAATGAGTAAATCTCATTCTCTAAAACCGAATCCTCGGTGTATGATTCTGAAGGCTTGCTCTTTCCTTTATACTTTAATTCAGCATTATTCCACTTTTTTTCCGAAAAGTATAAATAATAGCATCTAGACATCATGAGTTCCACATTATTAAAACACCATTATTTTAGTTAAGTTCTTAGGGAAGAACTGCAATATATTTGCCGACTTTCAGCTCATGATTGTGAATTATGTTTTGCCCTGTTTTATCTACCAACATGATGACTTTATTTTTTTTTTTCATTTTCTTATATAGGAAAGATTCACTCTCATTCTTGAGAAAGTGTGCTGAGCAAATTCTCATCCAAATTCTTTCATTTCATACAAAGCTAACCCAACAGCAGAGGCAGGGCCTTCGCCTCCCTCCATGACCCTGACATTTGCAGAGGGATGTGCGTTCTCTGCAGGTGTGCTGAGAAGTTCACAGGGGCACAGGGGGAATGCCTCCCCTGCCAGCCTCACAGGACCAGTGCCTGGGAGACATTATTTACATCCTTCACTCAATCTGTGACAATCCATAAAGTGTTATCACTTCTTACAACATCACACAGCATTTCATTTTATGACACTGTGATGCCTGATGCTTAAAACAAAGCACATGGCATCATCTGGATGTCGATATATGAAGCTCTCTGCAATGTTTAATTAAAAGACTGAGTTTTCAACTTTCAAATCTGAATTTGAGCTAGTCACTAAAAGTAATATGACATACTCCCAAAAACTCAATCCACTCACAATACTGAATATTAAATATCCAACAATAGTACAAAACTGGAGTAAATGAGATTTAAAATTACTTTGTATTTTAAGTTAATATGAATGTTTGATTATATTACCATTTCATAGTGACATACTTAAAATTAAGGATAAATCTTTTGAATTTGTCACAGTATTCCAAACAGATTTATCATGTTTATATATTTGTCATCCCTTTGAGAAGGCCAAGTCCATGGAGAAGGTTATCTGTTATTCATTGCTGAATTCAGACTCATTTACAGCTTTGACAAGCACGTACAATGTGATGAGTATTCAATAAATATTTGCTAGAAAAGTATTCTACCACTAAGCTGGAGACATTTAGATAATTTATCAATAAAATTGTTTGTATTTAAGTTAATATTTTAACAGTTTTTAAATAATACATTAAACTGTACACTGAGAAAAAAGCATAGAAAAATTGTCAAATATTGACTTTCATTCAACAAAGTAAAGCATTTTCTCAGTACTCTTAACAAAATATACCTTTTTCCTCAGAAATCTTTAAGCTTTTTATAAGTATGTCAGTTCATTTTTTTTTGCAATTTCATGTTTTTCGTACCTTGCTAAACATTTAAGTTCATCAATATTTTGAGTTTCTCCAAATTCCAAAATATACCCACATATCTTGTATCATTTATTATTATTGATGTAAAAGATATGAACTGTGATATGTATGTATAAATATTTATATACACACATGCTTGGGTAAATTGATTCATATATTGAAAGAAATATATATATCTAAATATATATATATACACATACACACATACATATCAAATCATATCATATTTGGCTAAGCATTGTCAAATCATCACAATTACCATTTTAATTGAATGAGCTCACCAGATGTGTTTGTTTATTTATGTATTTATGGAAGAAAGTTAAAAGTGGAGAGTAACAGTGTCAGACAGTGAGAAATGGGCATCAAAGAGAATTACACTTATCGTTACCCCGAGTTTAGATAAATCACACAGGTAAATAGCCCAGAGTTTAGAGAAAGCACCCTCATCGTAGATCTAGATTGTAAGGGAAATACACATGTCGTAGATTCAGAGACAAGAGGAGAGTTGTACATGCAATTCAGGTGAGGAGTTACACCAACATGCAACATAAAGGCAAGTAGGGAAATTTACCCAGGCCAAGAAACAGGAGGCTGCTGTCCCATCACCCCTATGCAGCTAACCTGAACTTCGCTAAGCTGGGCTGCCCGAGTCCTTCATCATGTTCAGGTATGTGCAAAGCTACATTCCCTGGTTGGTTTGTAGATGTGAAGGAACTGGCTGCAGGGCCAGCCCGCCTGGGTACTGAGAGCCTCCTATCATGCTGGGCTGTGGGCAGCAGGGCAACGGCCAGTGCTGTGAGTGAGTCATCAGACACGGATTCCATTGTGCCAGAGCAAGGTGGCACTGGCTCTCCGCGGCTTCACTTTCTAATGGAAACTGTTCCACAGAAGCTAGCTTGTTCTTATTTCCCTTACAAAACACGAACACAAGGTAACTGAATCTCTGCCGTTCCTTCCCCTGATCGCCCTCCACACTCCTCACCCCATTGAAACTGAACCCTTCTTCCCAGCTAGTCCCTCTTCTACTTTAATGTTTTTTTTTCGTCTGACTTTAATTTGGATGCATAATTGCTCTTCCACTTTATGGCAATATTAATGATTCAAATCTTAAAATCCAAAATAAATTTTCTGTGAGACATTATGGACTATTGCATTGTTTGTTTTGAAGTCTGTTAAAAATATCCATCCTTTTCTAGCCCTCTGTGAGAACACCTACCAAAGGTTCACCATGTAATCTTCTATTTCACTTTAAAATATTTGTTGAAGATGTAGTTATTTATCTTATTAGAAGAAAGTGCTCACAATGACATACAATTTTAAAATAGCTACCATTTGAAAGACCAGCAATCGGTAAGTTGAGCTCACATGCCTATTAGCTGAACTTCTGCTAGGACACACACATAATTTAGGTTCCTGCACTCTCTTCACACGTTTGTCTCATAGGAACCTGATATTGTGATTATCTTATCGAAAAACTATAAGAATATATTTTTTAAAAAATGGAATATATTGTCTTCTTTACATATCAAATCCTGACATAAACATTTACAAGTTACATCGCCTATAGTCTAATTTTTATATGTTTGTACATTCTTGTGTGTATGTATATATGAATGCCCTTCATTGTACATGGGTATGGGAATCAAACTCAAGTTCTCATGTTTGAAAGGCAAGTCCCTTTCTGACTCCATTGTCTCCAAAGCCCTATAGTATGATTTTTTTTTACAAGAGGAAAGTGGTCTCATAATCCATATTTGCAATGATATGCTCTGACATTTACAAGGCCTTGAAAAGTGTACCAGAAAATTTTAATTTTTAACTTTTTTTCTCAATTATTATTAACATTTTCCATGATTATAAAACATATCCCATGGGAATACCCTCCCTTCCCTCACCTTCCCTGAAACTATAGTATGGTTTTTTAACCTTCACTTATTAAAAGCCTAACATGTAAATGTTTTGAGCAATGGTAATTGTCTTAATATGATAACAAAAAAGATAAAATAAGCAAGACAACAAAATGATTAGTAATCAAAATATATAAATTCTATATGCATACCTACATGCACTTGCATGTTTGTGCAATATATATATACATATATATAAGTGTGTGCGTGTGTGTGTGTGTGTGTGTGTGTGTATACACATATGCAGATACATGTATAGAAAGTCATTCTCAACTTAAATTTTGGTATCCCTTTGCATTTTGGAAGATGAGTAATATATTCAATTTAAACTCAATCTCTCATTTACAAATTTTGAAGCACTTAACTCATATGTTACACATTAGTATATTAGCATGTTATTTGTTGTATATTATGGAAAGTAAACTAAGAAAAAATAAAGTATATCAAGAGTAAACAGGAAAAACAAAAATCGCAGGATAGTAGATGCTGAAGATCATGTGGGGAAAATGTTTTACATGGGAGATGGTAGTCTTAACAAGAAATAGAAGTTCATACTTCTCAAGTGCATGTATTTCCCTCTTGATGCAGGGAAATATATAGGTTATTTCAGTGTATTTTAATTATTTCTAAACATACAAAAATATCCTGTCAGGCACGGTGGTGCATGCCTTTAATCCCAATTCTTGGGAGGCAGAGGTAGAAGGATTGCCATGAGTTAGAGGCCACCTTGAGACTACAGAGTGAATTTCAGGTCAACCTGGGCTATGGTGAGACCCTACCTCAAAAAAAAAAATTCTATATTCCAAGAGATAAAATTAACAAAACTAAACACAGAAAGCTATAAGCATGTGTATAAACAGTAAAATATGACTTTAGATAGTGAGTACGTATATATAGTGGATCATAGTATTAGGAAAGAAGGAAATTAAAGATATAATTGAATGGTGTTTAAGAAACTTGAGATTATAATGGATAAATCCTTAGAATTATAGAGTGTTGTTTTAAAGATCTGAACTATATGTGGAAACTACATAGTAAATATCATTTAAAAATCTACTTGTTAATATTATCAGCACAATCCCACTGACAGAAGCTTAATATCTAGAATCTACAAGAACATAAAATCTAATAAAAAAAAAATCAAATACCTAATAGGCATCTTGAAGACTGGACAAAAGGGACAGTGGGGTGGGAAGGAAGCTTAAGAATGGGAAGGTCACAAAACTGGACCCAAATGGAGCTGGTACCATAAAATCCTACATCCTGAAAGACAGACTAAAAGGTTGAACCTTCATCAGGTCCTTAGAAGGAACACCTGAATCAAAGGGCCCTGGAGAGTGTATGATGAATAATAACCTTAATCTCCTCCCTCTCTCTCTCTCTCTCTCCCTCTCTCTCTCCTCTCTTCCTCCCTCCTCTCACTTTCTGTTTTATATCACCTAGATTTTTATTCCTTCTTTTCCCTTGGCCCTGGCCTGTAACTCCCATTACCAGGATGCAGTTAATATCCACAATGAGCTATTGATCAGGGAGACCTACAAGGTTTCCCAAAAGAAGACAGAATACTGTCAGAGGACTTGATGACCCACCAAAGGTTAATGGTAAGATCCTACTGCTGAAGACACCATATGCTGTTGGTATGGAACGTGGAGAGACATGGCTGGAGTCTAGAAGAGAGTCAGTCGCCAGGCAGTTAGCTTGTCTAGTGCCAGAAGGTGCTTAAATGAGTGACTGGGGGAAATTGACCAACATTTGTCCAAGCAACTCATGGTCTAAGCTACACCGCTGCAAACAACCTGACATGGTGCTCACCTCACTAAGGCCCCCGCTGAACCCATAGAGTAATTGGGGAAAAGAGCAAGAGTGCTGCTTTCTTCGTGAACCTGGTACCAGCACAAGGGTGAAGGAGATAGACACCGAGGACACTCAACTCTTAACAAACCAGAGATCCAGAGAGGCAGAGGCTCCCAAGACCTCATCACTGAAACAGACTTCAAACGAACCCAACATGTCTTAGGGGAATTGGCAGAAGAGAGTGCAGAAAGATTGTTAGAGCCACAAGTTGGGACATTATGCACAGAGGAATTGCCTGTCTCCAATAAGCTACCCCCACAATGCACGACCCACAATCCCCAAGTAGGAGGGTCCCTTCGGTGGTAATGATGGTACCAGCATGGATGTTTTCACACTGTGTATGTACATAACTAATCAATAAAACTAAAATAAAATAAAGAAAAAGAAAAAAAATGAGAATGAAGATACACAAGGGAAAAATGAATGCTGTATAGACATATTAAGTAAGAGAAAAATCATACTACCAACAGTTCTTCAAGAATACAATATAGAAATACCCTCAAAAGAAAGATGAAATATATGCTTAGAATATTTTATCAAGGAAAAATATGTTCTAGAAAAGGAAGTTTAAATAAAGGTTTTTGTCAAGCAATATAAGCAAGGTTTAAAAAAATAACATGCAAAAGAAAGGATGGGGTATTAGAAATTCTAACATAATATTATCTGAAAGATATCAAAATGAAAATTTGCAATAAAGATTGTTCATATGACAGAGACAAATATCTGAAGAAAAATTGAAGAAATTTCTGTATGGAAACTTAATAGGTCCATATCATTAGTAAAATACAAACCAGTGAGAAGCTATTTAATTAGTTATAAGATTCCAAAATAGATGGTGTCTTTAGTTATTAGTTGACATTTTTCTTATTAAGCATGTTAGTTTTTGTCATCAACATATACCACCAGCAGTAGATTATGTAAACTGCACAGATGGCCAGCCAGAAAAAAAAAAATGTACCAACTACTACAATGGTGACCTATCTCTGTAAGAAACTAACAGCTGTCTGATTAGATCTGAGGCCCACTCTGAGGGAAAGATTTCATGTCTGGTACTGAAAATCTAATCAAAAGCCTATGGCTTGGGAAAAATCAAAATGGAAAAAAAAAATCCATACCATGCTAGACAAAATGCAGGTTAATTGTAGTTATCTCAAAACAGAAGCAAAGTAAATTTAATGTTTAAAACAGTGAATCTTCTAAAAGGAAATTCAGAGCAATAAATTCATACCAGGATATTCCTAAATATTTCATTTTCCCTTTAAATTGATAATTGAAAAAGTGTTATATGTGGTAAAGGAAATAGTGATGAAGAAGATGATGATGATGATGATGATACCGAAAAAGAATAAGCAAAGTTCACAGGAATATGTAACATTTTGAAATTTTCTTGTTTTAAAATTAAAAAAAAGTACTTATTTGAGAGCAACAGGCAGAGAGAGAAAGAGGTAGAGAAAGAGAGAGAGTGAGAGAGAGAGAGAAGAAGAGAATGGGCACGCCAGGGCCTCCAGCCACTGCAAATGAACTCCAGACGCGTGCGCCTCCTTGTGCATCTGGCTAACGTGGGTCCTGGGGAATCGAGCCTCCAACCAGGGTCCTTAGTCTTCACAGGCCAGCACTTAACCATTAAGCCATCTCTCCAGCCCTGAAATTTTCTTTTTTTAAATTTATTATTATTATTATTATTAATTTTATTTATTTGAGAGCAACAGACATAGAGAGAAAGACAGACAGAAGGAGAGAGAGAGAATGGGCGCACCAGGGCTTCCAGCCTCTGCAAACGAACTCCAGACGCGTGCACCCCCTTGTGCATCTGGCTTACGTGGGACCTGGGGAACCGAGCCTTGAACCGGGGTCCTTAGGCTTCACAGGCAAGTGCTTAACTGCTAAGCCATCTCTCCAGCCCCCTGAAATTTTCTTAAAGGAAGTAATTTGGCACCAAACTAAACACGAATTAAAAATTTTCACAACATAATTTATGGAAATTGGTGAAGTAGTTTTGCAACTAAGCATGACAGGATAGAATAAGAATTCAATAAATTAAAAAAAATAGCAACACAAAGATGAGAAATAGAATAGCAAAAGTTTGGGAGAATGCAGGAAATAAAACAGATAAGATGAAATTTTCACATTAAAAAGTATCCATAAGTCTTGGTTACCATGGTGACCCATAAGCACAAAGATAGGAATGTTGCAGTAACTACCTTCATTCATATTGCTGGGCCCAAGCCACCAACAAGGAAAGCAGCTCATGGGCGCAAAGCCTGACATGTTCAAGGAGAAGCTGTACGACACAGGAACACGTGGCATGAGCGGAGGCGCCACATCCCCTTTGCCACAGCAGGTGGAAGCAGCAGCAAGAGTGAGCCACACCCTGCCAAGGGCAAGCTCACTTCCTTGCTGCTGTTCTCCCTGTGCTGGGGGTGACGTGTAGCCCATGCTCATGCCATGGTTTCCCTACCACCTGGACATGGACAAGGTCTACAGTGATCCTCTTTACTATTCTCCCATTGCTCAGTCCAGCAGCAAGGCAGTCACGTTGCTCTCCGTTTTCACTAAAAAGAGTCTACCAGCAGGAGCTGAGGGGACGTTGAGGAATCGCACCTGGGAAATAACGGTGGCACTTCCTGCTTGAGCAAAACAGTCGACCTGCTTGACTTGTCCTTCCCCACGCATGAGGGAGCAATTGTACAGAGGAAAAATTACTTGAAAAATAATAATTCACGTTTACTCAGATGCTGTGTTAGTGTTTCACGCATGCCCCTGCAATCAGACATCCCGGTAGTGCACAGAAGAGAATCATGAGTTGCTTTTACGTGATATGAAAATTTTAGGGAGATTTTATGAAGCAATTAGCAAGCAATGGAGAAATTACTCACATATCCTCAAATTTCGTGGTTTTCAAAAAGGAGTTTTGTTATTCCTATTTAGTAGAATATAATTCGCCACTATGTAAGCAGACAGAATATCTGTAATAGCTTTTTCCCAGTCTTCATCTGTACCTCAATTTGTAAGAAAGTCAATTGCATCCACGCTCACATTATTGCAAAGTTGAAAACTGGATCTCTTACTCTTTCAACTAATGTCAAATTATCAGTCATATGGGTTAAAAAAAATGAGTAAGGTATTTCCACAATTTAATCTTCATTGTTTAAAGATACAACACTGCATGCTACAGAAAGTGTTCCAAATATTACTCTATAAATGTGATTTTTGTCTGCACCAAGTCAATTCTATATTCTTAAGCTTTGGAAATATTTTCAAATAAGACCTCAATCTATTATTAAAAAAAAATTTGGGTATTTATTTATTTATTTATTTGAGAGACAGAGAAAGTAAATGAGTATACAAACAAACTCCAGATGCATGCACCACCTTATGCATATGGCTGACGTGGGTCCTGGGGAATAAAACCTTAGTGTTTAGACTGTGCAGGCAACTGCCTTAGCCACTAAGCCATCTCTCCAGCCCTCTCAACCTATTCTTTGTTTTTTTTTTTTTAAATTCGGAACCACTGGCTCAAAGGTTCACTAGCTAATTTTTTAAAAAACTTTTATTTATTTATTTATTTATTTGAGAGCGATAGACACAGAGAGAAAGACAGATAGAGGGAGAGAGAGAGAATGGGCGCGCCAGGGCTTCCAGCCTCTGCAAACGAACTCCAGACGTGTGCGCCCCCTTGTGCATCTGGCTAATGTGGGGCCTGGGGAACTGAGCCTCGAACCGGAGTCCTTAGGCTTCACAGGCAAGCGCTTAACCGCTAAGCCATCTCTCCAGCCCTCAACCTATTCTTAATTTCTGGTTATGACAATCTAGTTTCTTCACAGTGCTGTTATAAAATGTATTATTTTGTAACAACTAGGTTAACATATAATTCATACACTATAAACTCTCCCTCTTATAATTCCAAATTCTGATCTATTTACATGACACCAAATTGTACAACTGTGAGTACTCTGTAATTTTAGAATGTATAATTACATCTGAAAGAAGCACCTCGTCACTCTATATTTCCATCTTGATTGAGCCCAAGGCAAGCAATAATCTTTCTACATCTGTGAATTGCTTACCTTAGATAGGTTATAAACTGAAGTTATAGTATATGTGGAATTTTGTGACCTGCCATTTGCTCTCGTCCTAGCTTTTCAATGTTTATTAAGATCTCAATATAAGAAATGGGCATGGTGGCGCACACCTTCGTTCCTGGAACTTAGGAGGCAGAGTTAGGAGGACGGCTGTGAGTTTGAGGCCAGCCTGAGATTACATAGTGAATTCCAGGTCAGCCTGGGATAGAGTGAGACTCTACCTCAAAAAATCCAAAAAGCAAAAAAAAAAAAAAAAAAAAAAATTGCCATGTATATCAGTGTTTCTTCATCCTAATGGATGAAAAATATTGCTTTATATGGGAAAATTCTCTTTGAAATATATCTGATGCTAAGTGTCTTGGTTACTTTCTTATCGCTGGCAATTCTGAACACACCGCCATGCGCGCTTGTACAGACAGCCAGCTTCACAGTGCTTGGCAGGGCAGTGCTCCTCGACGGGGTAGCGCCCTGGCCCCTCCTAGTGCCTTTACAGTTTGGCGTTGGCACATAATAGTGAATAGTGTCCTTTTCCTTTCTAATATTTGAAGATATTGTAAAAGGTGAATGTTGTTTAACGTATTTGGTGACATGCCCCAGTGAGTTCATCTGGATATGTGCTTGCTTTAAAGAAACCTCTTCATTGACAAATTCAATCAAATTTTTAAAATCTCCTTGAGTCACACTGAGTTGTTTATTTCTAGAACTTTTTAACTGTATGGGTTGTTGAATTTGTAAAATATTATTATTACTTTTTATTTATTTGAGAGTGACAGACACAGAGAGAAATACAGATAGAGGGAGAGAGAGAGGATGGGTGCGCCAGGGCTTCCAGCCTCTGCATACGAACTCCAGACACATGCGCCCCCTTGTGCATCTGGCTAACGTGGGACCTGGGGAACCGAGCCTTGAACTGGGGCCCTTAGGCTTCACAGGCAAGCGCTTAACCGCTAAGCCATCTCTCCAGCCCAAATTTGTAAATTATTTATTGTAGCCATTTATAATTTTTTTTCCTAAATTTGAAAACAAAGCCATTTGTTTCTTACATTGCTGGACAAACACCCAACTGGAAGCATTTTATGGAAGGGAAGGGCTTACTTTAGACCTAAATAGACCAGGGTTAGTTCTATCATGACAGAAGATGCAGGCTCACCTCCACAGACTCCAGCAAAGAGAACTGCAGGAAGCAGCTCGCACAACAGCGAGAGCTCAGACTGTCCTGAGCACCGCAGTAGAGCGGGGCGGGGTGCAAGGCCGTCGGGCGGCCTACCTCTCTTCTCCAGCAGTGTCTGCCCGCTGGTGACTCACGTGGCCAACTCAGTCTTAACAAAACACCTGGCTCTATCATCCGTGTTAAGTTTGAATCTAGTCTTTGTGGTTTTGTACCTGCTCATATTGGAATTAATTTACTATTATAGCTTACATTCATGGAGATTCCTAAAACAAAAATTGGCTATTATTGTTGGGTGTCAACTGTATTGTGTTTGTGTGTGTGTGTTTGTGTGTGTGTGGGCACATTTATTTGTGTGTAAGTGTGGGTTTTAAGTGTTGAAATGATATGAGGTGAATTCTTTAAGGTATAAAGATATCTGCATCAAAGTAACACTGCATAAATGGTGTTTTATATGTAGGGGGAAACGAAGTGCATTTGCTTTTATTCTTATGCTAGACATAGAACATTTCATGAACCAGATTTTTTCTTCCATAAAAGAAAAACCACAGTTCCCCGTGGACATCCACTAAGTAGACTTTACGTGCAGTAGTGGATTAAGTATTAAGAGGACAATAAACGGACGCTGCACGGTTGTGTCTGGCTATACTTGCAACAAATTCTTGTGTGAATCTACCATTTGGGCTGCTAGGCGTGGGCACTGGAAACAAGTTGTATCAGTTGCCCAGTGTGGACTGAGTGCCAGGGGCTCTCCTTAGGTACTGTAAGACTTCAGTGCCAGGTTGGGACTGCTAAGACCTCCAGTCTTGTGCATTGATCAGCTAACAGGTTCCTTGATGCTCAAGCCTGCAGATATCTATTGTTGGGCTGTCGAACTCCTGACATGTAAGCTAATCAAATAAATTTGCATTAAAAGACATACTCGTTGTTTTATAAGTTCCTTTTCTCAACAGAACCCTAATACATCCAAAAGTTAGATGATGAAGTTTTAAGCCCCAAATCATTCCATCTTTCTGCTGAGCAGCCTTTATCCAGAAGTGCGCAGATTGTTCTCACTGGAATGAGAAGGGTCAGGAAATATCAAGGTATATAATTTGTTGAAGCCCAGTTCTCTACTCCCAGCTACTCAGCAAACAGGCAGGACCATCCCAAGTTCATAGCCTGCATGAGACTACATGGAGAGTTCTAGGTCAGCCTAAGCTACTTAGAGAGACACCGCCTCAATACCAAAAAGAGAACGCGAAAAAATAAAAGCTCAGTAGATGAGTTCTTAAAGAATATATGTGATACCCTGTGTTCAGTCTCCTAGAAAACACAGCTATCTTTAAATTTCCTTCATAGATGTGTCTACCGTGTTTCTATTGCCTGCTTAATTTTGTTGCTTTTCTTTGCAAGTTGTTATTTTAACTACAGTCAGACACTGAGGGTCTAGGAAAAAAAATAAAAAATATCAAAAGATTAAGAAGTTGTGTTATGCCAAAAACCAAGGATCTGGTCCCTGAATTATGATGAATTTGGTACTCATGATAATAGATTCCATGTAGTATGTTAATAAAGCATTTAAAATATAAAATAGTTGGCCTAAAGGTTTTCCTGCAGTTTCACGTAATGAAAACCATATGCTATGAAACTTACGGCCTAATTATTATCCCTACAAAGGATACTGTCATTATTTAAAGCATTTTGGTCCACAACTTTTAGTAAATAACTCCTTGAGCAAAGATCTCTCATCCCTCTAAGTTTGTGCCAGGAACACTGAAACAGTTTACCAAGTGCTTGGCCTCTATTCAAGCCAGATGTAGCATAATGAATCACAGGATCCCTTTTTGTCTCAAGAGAATAAAGAAAACATACTCAGAACAGTCCTTAAATTTACTATACAGTTTTAACTACCTTGTCTCTCTTGTCTAGTTCTTTTCATGGCTTGGCATTAGGATGGCTTTGTGGTTTTATCTGTTGTCAGATTCTTAATTGTATTGCCGAATTTGCACGTCTTATTGCTGCGGGAGCCTGCGGCACAAGTAGGAATGGAACGCTTGTCCATGACTCTTGCCTTGCAATGAAAATTACTCCTAAAAAGTGAATCTTAGTTCTCATCTTTTGTTTTTCCATTGCAATACAGATTCAAAAACTTGTGCACACACATATCACATAAATCAAGTAAAAATGAATTAAAAGGGAGCAGTCAAAGAAACAAGTAACACGGAAGCTCTTGGGCAGCAATTTAGAAGACAGGCACTTTGAATCTTGATGAAGCCATAAGGCTTTTATGATATAATATACCTTATGATAGCATACAAACATCCAAAGATTAAAAAAGTTAAAATGGCTAATAATGCTGGTGATATTCCCATGAGAGTGAAACAGAGCAAGACAAAAAGTCTTCAGTATTCTAACCTACTCAGTACAGTTCAGAGGGAGAAGCTGAGGTAAGGGAGAGGGAGAGACCTCTAATATGAGCTTAGTTTTCATCCTTTACACTCTATCTAATCAGTGAATCAGCAATCAGCAAATTGCTGGGCTGGTTGATAACACATGCACAGAGAAAGAAGCTAATTTATTTTCATGAAGACTATTAAAAGGTTGCAAGTGAGAAAAAAGTAATTAACTATTACTTCCAGCTTTATAATAACCATAAACTTATTAAATCACAGCTCAGTAATATTTAAAGAATACTGATGCAATGTGTCTTTGAAGATCAAGTTACACTAGAATTGCATACAAATATTTAAAAAGTTAATTAAAATGTGATTTATTCCTGAACTCTGAGACAGACTATATTGTAAGAAGAAATTCCAATCATTACTTAAACATTCATTTTTTTTCTCTATTTTTCCTCTAATTGGTTTTGTTGGTTATATCTGTCTCAGGCCATCAAAAGTTTAATGCTATTATTGGAAACATTAATATGAATTGGAGCAAAAAATGTTTCTTCTTAGTTCCCTTCTTTTCTTATTATAAACATGTACCATGTGCATGACTAATTCAAATTCTACTGCTGATTTAAATGCATCCTGACTCCTTAGTACCATCTCTGGGCAAGAGGATGAAAGATATTCTATATTGTATTAATTTAGTTGGGTAGACTCAACCTAGATGCCTTCTGTTATAGTATCCTCAAAACACTGACACGAACGAACCATCTCCATCCCTAGCACTTAGCCCTGTGGTCATTTTGCTTTGTAAATTTTCTCTCCGTTCATTAACCATATTAAGGTTACATTAACCATTCTAGAATCTATTGCCATTTAAAAAAAAAACACTAAATGTCACATTTTGATGAAAAGTTTTCTTTCGATATTTTTAAAATGTAACCTTAATATTTATACATTTTTTGAAGTAGAATATCACTGTAGCCCAGGCTGATCTGGACTTCACTCTGTATTTTCGGGTGGCCTCAAACTCACAATGATCTCCTACCTCTGCCTCCTGAGCCCTGGGAATAGAGACTTGTGCAACTATGCTCAGCTTACTTATAACTTTTATATAAATAATTAAAGTTCTTCTGCAGTAAGTCTTTCATTAATATAAAAGTGTATTTTGTGGTTTATGTTCATAAAGCTGTGGACATGTGGACATTTTATTTGGTCTGTTCTGAATTGTCTTCATCTTAAATGGAATGGAGAATATTAGTACATTACAAACACAAGATAATAAAAGTTGCTTACCTTATTTAAAACATGCAGTTCAAAATTTTTAAATACACTAATTATCTAATCCCCATGATGTTTTTTAGAGCCCTATGTGGTTTGCCAGAGTCTCTTTTGATTTAAAAATATTTGTTTGTTTTTATTTTGAGAAAGAGGCAGAGAGAGAGAAAGGTTCAATAAAGTTAACAGTAGAGATACAGATACATGCCAAGACCATGGAATTGAACATTTGTCCTCATTTCTTAGCATAATTTCTTTTTGTCTGATTGAATCATGCAATATGTTCCCAAATAGTAGTAAATTATTGGGCTAAATTAATAGTTTTATGTTTTAGATTAAACTATTCTTTATTACAAAAAATTAATATGCTTATTTAAACTAACATGTTACAATGTATGTGAGTCTCTGTGTGTGTCTATTTGTGTGTGTGTTTTTATGTGAGAGAATGAGGATGTGAGTGAGGACAGTACAATAAATTATTCAGAATAGCTAGATGTTCTTATAAAATGTCATAGACACAAAAGTTGTTCACATATCTGAGATCAAAACATCAATAGCATCTGTAACAGATATAAATATATGCATATGGCAACATACACATGAAAATATATCATAAACTACAACCATTCTAAAGTACCCAGTGCATAGAAATCAATGAAAAAAAGTGGGCTATGTATTTATCATTCTAAATTTGTCATTAAAAAAACCTATTTTTATTGGGGCTGGAGAGATGGCTCAGCAGTTAAGGTGCTTGCCTGCAAAGCCTAAGGACCCCAGTTTGATCCCCCAGTACCCACATAAAACCACAGGTGGTACACATGTCTGTAGTTCATTTGCAGTATCTGGAGATATATATATATATATATATATATATATATATATATATATATCCTCGTTTTTCTCTCACTCTCAAAAATAAATAAATAAGTTAAACATTTTTACTTATTTATTTGTAAGGCGAGAGAGAGTGGGCGGGGGAGATACAGACAGAGATATTGGTAATCCCTGGGCCTCCATCTGCTAAAAACAAACTCCAGATGCATGTGCCATTTTGTGCATCTGCCTTTATGTAGGTACTGGGGAATTGATCTCCAGTTGCCAGTCTTTTCAGGCAAGTTCCTTAACTACTGAGCAATCTCTCCAGCCAATGCATGTTATCTTAATACAAAGATAATTTTAGTTCTTGAAATTAGGATTAAATCATCTTCAAAATAGATGTTTTATTGTTAATATCTTCCAGAGTAGGTACCTATTTCCTCTGGATAGCTGTTCTTTCTCTATTCATTATTTTTGGGGGTTTTTTTCCTGTTTTTTTTGGAGATAGGGTCTCACTCTAGCTCAGGCTGACCTGGAATTCACTGTGTTATCTCAATGTGGCCTCAAACTCATGGCGATCCTCCTGCATCTACCTCCCAAGTGCTGGAATTAAAGGTGTGCACCACCACACCTAGCCCCAGCTGTTTATTTTATAACAAAACATGATAAGGGAATTTTTCATTAATGCTTGCTTAAAGGTCAATCATTTAAACATACATGACAGCATGTAATGTGTTTACTAATCATAACACTATGGTGCTATTAATAAAATGTGAAGAAATTAAGTAAAAAGCTAGTGAAAACCATATGGTACATTGAGAACAAAGATTTCAACAGTTCATAGGAGGGAGAAATTTTCTAATGTACTTAAGAGTGAGAAAAACGTCTTTCACCTACAAATGTAATTTCTAAGAACAAAGAACATTCAGTAAACTTGCAGGACACTTGTGAAATAAATCTAGATGTACTTTCTGTGAGAACATGGGGTTGTGTATAACCTATTATGAATATCATTTACAGGACAGATACAGAAAGTCATTAATCAGACTAGCAAATGTTAGTAGTCGAGAACAAAATATATAACAGCATGTTCTTACATATTTAGTAGTAACAGCACGAAGTACTAGAATTTCAAGCTGCAATATAAAAATGTTTGAATTTTACATGTCAATAATATGCCATTGCAATTTAGATAAAATCAAGTTTTCAATTTGCATTTAGCAGGTAATTTTAAAGCCAGGACATCTTCATCATTAATGTTGAATAGAAGGTTTGTTTGTTTGTACATCTCACTTGCCAGAGAAGTCCCTCCCTGTGCAGTCTATAATATTACGCAAAGTAAAACATAGTGGAGACAAGGTTATTGATCTAGGAGCAGATATTATGCCCTTTACTTCCATTTTCATGACTGTTTCGGTATGTAGACTTCTTACTCAAGTAAAGAATATGAGTTATAAAAGTCATATAAAATACACAGATTACCAAATTTTCCTAGAAGCAATCAAGAACTTTTATTTGGCTTATTTTCCTTAACATTAAGCTGAAGAATTCCACACTTGTTTTAAGAGAGCGTTCGCTGACACATCGAGCACTGGTCCTCCCTCCGTCTCTATGGTCCTCGTCCTCGCTCCATTGATTTCCCCTAATTGTAAATTTTAAAATGTTGCTATTTTCTTTTGAATAAAGACAAATCTAGGTTTGTGGAATAAGATACTTTGAATTGCTGTGCTCCCCTTCCCACTCAATACTGAAACCCATATAACAAAGCCAAAACTATTTTGAAGTCATCACTGCCCAGTTTTATTAGAGGCTGGCACATTTGATGTGGGAAGGGTGACAGGGAAATATGGGCTTAGCCTCAAGGAAAGGCTGTATGTCTCTGCCAAATTAGGAAACACTCTTGCCAGAAGTACAGTTCCAAAGGGAAGAGACAAGCCTATGCAGACATGCTGTCAGCTTTACATAACAATCGACAACTGGATACAGTTTTCATTAGGACACATCTAAGTTGTCATAAATGAAGAATTCTTGTACGTATTATCTGGTTTACTGCCTACAGATCTTCTCTCTCTCTCTCTCTCTCTCTCTCTGTGTGTGTGTGTGTGTGTGTGTTTTCTTCTTTAGATATCTTGCTGCTTTCACTCTACAGGATTTCTTCTTGTCCTTTGCTTTGTTGTCATCTTTTTGTTTGTTTGTTTGTTTGTTTGACTTTCATGGCCTCTTATCTCAAAGCAAAACCCATGCTCTGTCTCTCGCATCCTCTAATCAGGATACATACATACATTAATGTTAGGATTCACATAGGAGAGAGTACATGTGCCTCTTGTTCACTGGGCTTGGGTTTTCACAATTAATATGAATTTTTTTCCAATTACATTAATTTTCCTGCAACTTAGGAGGAGAGCACAAGGACGGGGGAAGTTGGAAGGGGGAAGAAGAAAAAAGGAAGAAATTTTTCATGAGCACCATAATTAAACCTAATTGTTTGTAAGCTAATAAAAATAAATAAATGTAATTACTATAGTTAGCAAAAGGATACCAGCTTTAGATTTGACACAATAACTTTAAGCATTCTGCATATATTTTCATTTATAACCATTATTAAATAATTTGAAACTTTCCTATTAACATTGAATATTTAAAGAAGTATAATTTTTACATTATGTAAAAGAAATAAGTTTTCACATTTTATGGGCACATAATGAAATTTAGAAAATTTCGCATCTTCACTCTTCATTTCCTAGTCAATAGATTTTGGGCAACTTTTCAACAGTTTTGAGATTCTGTTTCCTTTCCTACAGTATTATAAAGCACTAAAATATGTGACTTGTCATGATCAAATGAGTAGAGATAATACAGTCCTCTGGGCCAGCATGCTGTAAGAACTCAATAAATATCAAATCTTACAAAATAAACAAGAATTTCATTCTGCCCACCTGCTATAAAAGGAAACAGGCAGGACAGGTGTCTGAATTCTCTGACTGGTTTTTCGGGGAGCTCTTGGGATTCCCCTGCTTCTGCCTCTCCAGGGCAGGGATTGTGAGTACTACCCTGCCCAGGGGTTGACAAGTGGATTCTGGAAACCCAACTCAGGTCTTCATGCCCGTGACGCAAGGGTTTCACTGCCTAATCCAAGTCTGCAGCTCCCACACTGGTGAAAGTTTTAGGGGTATAATCAGATAATTTAAGATACCACATATATTAGAGTAAGTTGATAAATTATTACATTTTATACCTGCTGACACCCTGAAAGATTTACACTATCTGCTATAGCTCTTTTTGATTTTAGACATTTTATGCATATGAAGTTCGAGAATACTGTGTCAATCTACTCTCCAAATGATTATGAAAAATGACATTTTGCTGGTATCATCATAAGAAAATGTTTACATTCTTGTGAATCAGAATTAAGGGTACTAATTATAAAATAAGATAATGAGTCTTTTTCAACCCTCTGAATAATAGTTCTATTCTAATTAATATATAAATACATATATTGATAAATATAACAGGACATAGCAGGTTTAATATTGACAAATACTAAGGACTTCTAGTTTAATTGAAAGTAAGGAATTCTGAGCACACTGGCACCCATGGTGGTGCATCTAGTCTAATAAGGCATGTTACATATGATGAATGTAATATATTAAACTTTAAGAACATATGGTATTCTGAATACTGCAAGGTAGTAACAGAAAGGACCATTCTAATGCATTAGGTTGAGATAAATTTGGATTGTAACACATTGCTCAAAGAATACTGTAGGGGCTGGAGAGATGGCTTAGCAGTTAAGTGCTTGCCTGTGAAGCCTAAGGACCCTGGTTCAAGGCTTGATTCCCCAGGACCCACGTTAGCCAGATGTACAAGGTGGAGCATGCATCTGGAGTTTGTTTGCAGTGGCCAGAGGCCCCGGTGCGCCCGTTCTCTCTGTCTCTATCTGCCTCTTTATCTTTCTGTCACTTTTGAATAAATAAATAAAAATAATTTAAAAAAAAAAGAATACTGTAAATAAAATTATGATGTTTTGGTTTGAATTTTGAATCATAGATTTAACCCTCATAAGGATCATATAAACAAACAATAGATATTTACTATAAACAAGTAGTTTTATTTAACTGTACACTTATAAATGTTTCCCAAACATAACCAAATATTTATTTAGTTTTCAAAAATTGTAATAGCAAAAACATTAATTCTTATATATTCATAACTTTAATTTTATAAGGGCTATTGTTCAATGTTTGAAAAGTCAGGCTGAAGAGAAGGCTCAGTGGTCAAAGGCACTTGTTTTCAAAGCTGGATGGCCCAAGTTCGATTCCCCAGTACCCACATAGAACCAGATGTAGAAGTGGCATGTGCATTTAGAATTCATCTGGCAGGATGGCCTGGCATGCCCAGTTTCTCTGTGTTTGCCTCTTTCTCCCTGTCTATTTTCTCTTTCTCAAACAAATAAATAAAAATATTTTTAAAAATTATGTTAATCAATAAGTATATAGCATATTCTAGCATAATAATATCTTATGTTTATATTTAAACTTGTCTTCACAATTAGTTAAATTACTTCATATTAAAATTCCATAAACATTTTCTGACCAAGGTAACCATATTTCAAATTACAGGTGTTAGAATTAATTAGAAGACATATTTAAGTTTTTAATTTATCACTTATTTTTTTCCAGCATAAGATTTTAATAAGTATATACAATTAAACAAGCATTAGGTGTTTTTTTTAATTTTAAACACTTAAAAGCATATGCATCAGAAAATCATTTTCAAAGGGAAATGATTATATTTTCAAATATACAATTGATTTCTCAAAAGCAATGTTGAATAATTCTTTACCCATTGGTCCAAATGAGACATGGTTTCAATAAATCACATTCTGTTACCATGTTGTGTAATTAATATGGCTTTGTAAGTTCTAACTGCCCCTGAGACCAATGTCCTTTTACTTCTGTGTTTCAACAGCTTCTGGTGGTTCTCATGCCATTCTGGATCAGTGTGGCACATGCCTGTTATTTATTATCTTGCCCCTCTACAGCAAGAAGTTAGGTTTTGTCTGAGTTTGCATTAGAAGCTAAGGTTTAATTGAGATAAATAATATATATTTTCACACACAAAATGTTCACTCACAAATTATTGCTCAATAAACTAGAGAAGGGCATTGTATGACTCTTCAGATACTTTTATTTTTACCATTTATTGCTCGACCTAACTTTTTTGAATTTATTTATGTTGGTCTTTTAAAAATTGAACATTTCATAGCTATGCTTATGGCTCAGAGGGTAAAAACACTTACTGTCAGAATATAAAGACCTAGGGATTGAGACCACCTGAATTTTATCCCCTAGCACCCACGTGATAAGGCAGGACTGGTGACCTGTGCATGTAGCTTCAGTCCTGTTGAGGAAGGTGAAGGGAGAAATAAATCCCCACAGCTACAGGTGGAGGAATAGGACTCTGGTCTTTCCAGGGCATGTAGAACTTGTGGAAAATCTTTTGCAGGTATTTCAACAAGCCCTTTACATGGCCAGAGTGATGCATGGTCTTTGGCAGGAGAGCATGATGATTTAAGTGGTGAAACCCAGAGAAACGTGCCAGCTCCCAGAGGGTAGACAAGAGCTCTGCGCTCTCACCGAGTTCCTGGCTGCCCTGATTCTGCTACAGGTCACATATTTTCATCCCTGACTTTTCTCCATCTCAAGGCTTGGGAGGAGAAGTTTTCCATGTGATTTAGCTCTCATGTTTGTCCAAAATAAATGCTATCTTCATCAATTTTCTTAACTTATACAAAGACTAGAAGGTGTATTTTCTAAAATTTTTCAAATTAAAACTGAAATTAAATCTTCAAAAGTGACTTTCAGAAACTTTACTCCACTTTGGTTTTTATTCCTGTTTACCACATTTATTTTTCAGAGAAGCTAGATTTTAAACTTATTCCTAAAATATTTTTTTTTCTTTTGTATGGCATTATATTGTATTCCACCAAAGTGCATATCTCAGAAAAATATATGTATCTGTAGCTTATTTATGAAGTTAATGAAGTAGGAAAATGAGGTATAGATCAAGAAGGGAAAAAAAAAAAAACATTCACTCATGAATGGGTTGTACATATTAGTGTTCTGGGGTCAATACCAGAGAACCATGGATCTATAGAATACAGTCATGTATTCTCCCAGATGGGAGAAAATTTTAAAATTTATCCTTCATTTAAATCCTTTAGTGGACAAGGGTTAATTTTGAAGCTTTTATAATTTTCTTTCTTAACCTGCATTCACCCCACCCCAACTTCTAGTCAGTGATACCTCCAGGCACAGTTGAGGGCATGTAGCACAGTTTAACTTTAAGATCTTTTGAATAGGTACAAATTCATGTCCAGAATTCACAGGAAGACATTTTTCAACTCCTTTTCTATTTTACCCCATTGAAATTTAGAATGCATTGTGTGAATGCAGGCAGACCTACATATGTAAATGGACGAAGATTTTTCTGTCTCACTGAGTGTCATAACCCTGGTCCACCATTCTGATTTCACAATGGAAAAGATTGTTCTGATTATTTATGGAAGCAATACAGATAAGCTCCTGGTATGTGCAGTGAGCTCCAGAGGTTATACTCTGGTCAGATTTGTGGTGATGTAAGTGTCCTTGGTTCGTCCATGCTCATTTAAATAGTTCCCCATTTGTGCTTTGTACATAAGTCCAGTAAACTCATTGGACCACCAAGATGACTTTGTGTATTTTTTTATACTCTGTCAACTATGCCCTGCCTGGGTTAAATAGAAGTCTGTTTGCATCTGTAAGGAAAAAACTTAATGAAACTGGTATGTAGTTAAATATATACATAAAACATATTAATTATTTAATGATTCCATATAAAAAGAAAAATATAATCTGATCAAACACTGTTGGTTATCTAGATTGCATCAAAATTTCTACTAAGAAAAAGCCACTATTTTCTGAGGCATACATTCCCCAACACGGGCAAATGAGATGTTGGCTTCACAGCTGAGGTTAAAATGTTGTAATCTGCTAAGATTCACTTGCACAACTAACATGAAAACAGGTAGATACATAGTCAAGGTATCAGGAGTCCAGATTAAAAGTGGTTGGGCTGAGACACCAAGTTAAACCAGCATGATTGGGGTTAAGTTAGTGTAGCAAGCTACTATCCTCCAGTTTGCAGAAGTAACTTATGGCTCTCAGAATTATGGCTATAAAAGCTAGAATAGGCTGAGGCTTATAAAAGATTAAGAATAGCTGCTAAGGTCTTCTTAAATTGAAGGGAATCCTGTGGAAAGGGGAGCGTTCCTTACCATTGGAAATATTCAATCAAAGTTTAACTGGACTCCTGTCTAAAGTGTTTAAGAAACATTGTAACATTACAATAGAAGTTGAGTATCAATCCTCTGTGCCCTGATTCATATCTGAGGTTCTGAAGTCTATAAAGAAATATTAAAGTCATGAGTATCTGTTACTCATAACCATAACCAGGTTAAGGATAAGTAATTATCTAAATGCAGGATGGTAAAACTATCACCATGTGCCTCTACTGTATTAATGTTACTGCAGAAGTTTTACAAAATATCAAACTACTAAGTTTTGTGCTGAATTACAAGCTTATTGAATTGGACTTTATGGTACAGAATCAACCATGCATCTGCAACTCCTATGTAGAAAGCAGAGCCACAGTCTGAGTGTGGACATTTGTATTAATAATTTTCCTACTTTACTTTGTGGAGAAATAATAATTGGAATCTAACAAATAATCATACATCAAAGAAAAACTGACATGTGAGACTAACGTGAAGGATTTCATTTTTTGTTCAAAATAGCAAGTTATTAGCGAAAGTATAAATGTAGTCCTCTAATTGAATTCCACAATTAATTTTTACCACTAATACTTGTGGCTTCACGGACAGGAATTTAACTGCTCTGAACATTATATTCTTTGTGTGTTGAATGGAGAAAGAAAATATCCTCTGCATTGTGCTATTGTAGGAATAAAATTAGCTGTTTATGGAAACTTACTTTGAACATACAATGATTATTTCTAATTATCAGTATACAATTTTGTTGGTATATCAAAAGCAGTTTTAACCTTTGCTATAACTAAACAATCAATATATAGAAAACTATATATTTTCTAAAAAGAAACAATGAAAGATGTTACAATACAATCCCGAGAACGCTCAGTAGACACAGGTTCTCACTCTGTAACTCAGGCTGGACCGGAACTCCCTATGGAGCTGAGGTTGGACTCATTTCCATAATAGTCCTGTGTCAGTATCCCGAACATTGGGATCAAAGTGTGCCACCATGCATGCCTTATATATTCTGTTGTTTCATACATGCCTTTTATATTCTGTTGTTTCTTTAGTATCTCACAATTTATTTATTCCTATTTATAATTTTTGAGCATAGCTGTTTTCCATGCCAAAGTTTGTACAAAGAACTGAAGTAAAAAAAAAAATCTATTGACAAGAACAATGATTTTGCCCAAGTAACCTAGTCCCAGGGCACAGTGCGAGGTATTAGTGATGCTCAGTGCAGAAAGCTTTCTTAAGACTTCAAGCAGCTGCTGCCTCTTTCTTTCCTCTTGACTGAACCAGCCTTTCAGAGATCTGTGGCTTACTTTGACTCTGCAGACATCACTGCTCTCATGAACAGGGGTGGCCTTCATAACTTGTTTGGACTTAGAATATCTGAGGTTCACTTTTATTTACCTTTATAGTAGATAAAATATGACATTTACCTGATGGGAGCCCTACTGCTTAGTATTTTCCACTGATGATTTATTCAATGACATGGGATAAAGCTCTCAATTGTGTTAGCTATACTTTAACATTCAAGTCCCGATTCACTATGAATAGATAATTAAACTAATGGACAATATCAAAGATGGCACTAACAAACAAGAGAAAGTTTACATATTTAGAATTCCAGATGTTAGCATAACTGTATTTATGGTGAAAATAGTGGTTTGAAATCAAATGCCAAAAGAATGATGCAGTTTGGGAAAGGATGTATTTCATGCCATTAATAATCAAACTTCATACGGGCTGTGAAGGTAGCTTGGTGGATAAAGATTTTGTAGATCGAGCTTAAGTACCTCAAGTTTGGACCTCAGAAACATGTAGACCCTGGAGGCTGTGGTTGGCAACTGTAAGCACAGTGTGGAATTCAAAGAATTTTCTGGAAACTTGCAAGCCAGCTACCCTGGAAAATGCAGGGACAGACAATGAGACAGCCCTCTCCCCACAAGGTAGTAAGCAATGGTTGACATTCAAAGTTGACTTCTGAGCTTCACACAGACATACTAGTATGCGACTACGCTGCTACATCAACACGCACATGCACATACACACACACATATTGCACATAGAACAGAAAAAAAACAAAGTACAGTCTAAAATACATAGAAACTTCATGATTATACCTTTTATTTTTTGCAGCTAATACATACTATATACTAATATTTCAAACAATTTTTACCTATTTTGGTTACTGATTTTAAAACTGGTTAAGGATTTGAATCACCCACTTAATAATATTAAGTACTATTTTTGAAAAATGTGGTACTTTTTAACTTTCTATGCCATATATATATACAGCATTAACACATTTTTGAAAGTATCCAACTGAAGGAGAAAATGGTCGCATACTCTCATTAAGATAAAAAGTACTGAAGACAAAAACTGAAACAAACAATGTGTTATTTAATCCACTTTCAACTCTCAATTCTGCCATGTATTTTTCTGTTTTCAGGTGGTTTGTGCCACCATTAGAATCATATGAGTCAAAAGTAAGGATCTATGGTTGTTCCTGGTAAGCAGCATGACCGGAGGAAAAGTCTCATGACAGAATATTATCTTTACCTGGAGGACTATAAGTATAATAATATAAACATATAAGCATATAATATTAATGCATAACACAGAGAAAAGATTTAACAGTAATGTAAAGCAGTTCATTGTAGTGAATGTAAAACAATTCAAATCCTGTTCTAAAAAATTAAAAAGTATCATTAAGATTGCATTAAAATATTGATCATATGTAAGTCATGTAAAAATCCCTAGTTTCATTTTTAAAATAATTTCTGCATAAATATAACAATTTCTCTGCATTAACAGACTGAGCATTTTAAACTCTTAGTAATACAAGGCATCTTATAGATAACCCTATCATCATTTGTCTTTGTACCTCATTTTGTTTTAACATGATTATTCAAGACAATCATATTTACAATAACACAACTACATATTTATATCATTCTGAATAGTTTTAAAATATTTTTAGTCATTCATCTGAGAGAGAGAAAAGAGAAAAAAAGATTAAACACATCAAGGCCTCTCACCACCTCAACAGAGCTGCAGATGCATGCACCACAGTTTGCGTCTGGTTTACATGGTGCTGGGGAACTGATCCTGGGTCTTAGGCTTTGCAGGAAACTGCTTAATTGCTAAGCCATCTCTGCAGCCATATTCGTTATTATTAATAATAATAAATTATTGTTCCTATGTTATTTCACTTATTAGGTTTTTTAAAATTCTTTTATCTTTGTTTATTCATAAATTGGATATGCATTATAACCTTAAAATCTTGCAAATAAATGTGCACATGGCAATCAAATGATACACATGATAAGTGTTTTGTAAAGATAATATTAAAAAATATGAGTATGCTCCATTTTATTAAAAGTCAGATAGCATTTCCTATTTGTAGTCTAAACTTAATATACTACTGAAGCCTGGACTCATGCCTCTTAGGGTTCTTTAGTGTTTTGTTTGTTTCCCAAGCTTAATAAAATCTCCATAACAGATGTTCTTTGCCCCTAATTCCACATAAAGTCATATTTGCCCTATGTAGCATAGTACCTCATTGCCTCTTATTCCACCATGGAACAAAATAAACATCAAGAGTTCCATCCTTAAAAGTTAAAACATAACTGTATTCTTTTTGTAGTAATAGTGTCAAAATATGCAGCCTAGAAAAGAACCTTTATTTTATTCAAAATGTTTAGAAAAATTTCTGACTTAGAATGTGGCCTCAACAAGTTTTTACCTATGAAATAAGGGAAAATAAAGGTATTTCTTAAATACTTAATTTTCATTATTCTCTAATTACTTTTGTAAATATGTATTAATTTGTTAATATAATGTGCATTTTAAGGATTTATGTATTAACCAGACTGCAAATGTATTATAAAATTTGTCCACAGCCTAAGACTAAGCTGAGATACTTTACAATGTCTATTCTGTACACCGATGAGATGCTGCTCGTACCCAAAGAATCTGCAATATTGATTTTCTTGATTCCAGAGATGATGGACTGCTCCAGCCTCCAAGTGTTTCTGAACTGGGAAATCACATGATGATGTTATTATGAAGAAACACAGTGTTGACAATTTTATATCACAAAATAGTACAAGTTAAAAATCAATCTTCCAGAGTTTCAAGAATATAAAACACAAATTTGAAAACATGTGGTTTACAGCTATTGGGATGAGCAAGACTCATCACTTTGTGGATAGAATTTCAGCCACCCAAAAGTCAGAGTAAAATCATCCATTTGCCTAGAAGGCTTCATATCCCAAAGGCGTTGTCATGCGTTGAGTTCTTGAAGTTTGCCTGATTCTTGGAAGAAAGAGACTTAATACCAGGTTGTATAAAATTTGAGACACTGAGGACATACATTTTTAGCCCCGCTATCATTACGGTTTCTGAGAATTCTCCTTCCTCATTATTTTCATGCTTGCTTAAACATAGCAAGCCACTGTTCCATCGTGTCCTTCTGTAGTAAAATCCGTCCAACTGTATGCCCCATTTGTTTGAGTGAGTGTTTGGTAGGGAACTGTACAGAACTGCAGTGTCTTGTGCTGATTCAGTGAGTGGTAACCCTGCGTCTGACTTGGACGCTAATGGAAATATGCTACAATAATACCAGAGCCTGTTGACCATTTTACAGTGAAGAGGAGGCGCCCAGTGCTCGCCCGCTCCTGCGCTCTGACCGCAGAAGTTCAAGTGTGAGCCGCTTGGTGGGGGCACTTTCCCCAGCACTCCTACCTTGAGGGCCATGTGAAACACTGCAAGATCAACGAGAGGCTCTTTGGAGGGGCGAGGACAGGGAGGAGGCTAACGATGGCTGTATAGACACTGTGTACATGACTAATTTAAAAAAAGGGGGCTGGAGGGATGGCTCACTGGTTAAGGTATTCGCATGCAAAACCAAAGGACCTAGGTTTGATTCCCCAGGACCCACATTAGCCAGATGCACATGGGGGTGCATGTGTCTGGAGTTCATTTGCAGTGGCTGAAGGCCCTGTCATGCCCAGTCTCTCTCTCTTTTTTCCTCTCTCTACCTCTTTCTCTGTCAAATGCATAAATAAATAAAAATGAAATATTAAAAAAAAATTAAAACATAGATTTAGTTCCAGGCCTCTGTTCATCGAGGGCATTTTGAATTTTGGGTAGAACTACTTGTATAATTATGGACCAATGCAAAATTTCCTAAATCTTGGGATCATTCATTACCATGGTCTAAAAAGGAAATGTGAGATATACAACAGTTAAAAAACAATATAGAAAAAGTAAATGCCATTATGACATAACCAAGACTCCTTCAAACTTTTGGCAAATTTCCTTTTTTAATTAAATATTTTTTTTATTTTTAATAAATATTTATTTGTGTGTGTGTGTGTGTGTGTGTGTGTGTGTGTGTGCGTGCATGCATGCGTGCATGCGTGTGTGTGAGCACACACATGCAAGCCATGGTCTCTTGACTCAGAAAATAAATTTCATTTGCTTGAGCCAGATTTTTGTTATTTTGTGTCTGGGTTCATGTAGCGCTGAGGACTTGAACACAGCTTGGTAGGCATTAAAAGCACATGCTTGGGCTGGAGAGATGGCATAGCGGTTAAGCGCTTGCCTGTGAAGCCTAAGGACCCCGGTTCGAGGCTCGGTTCCCCAGGTCCCACGTTAGCCAGATGCACAAGGGGGCGCACGCGTCTGGAGTTCCTTTGCAGAGGCTGGAAGCCCTGGCGCGCCCATTCTCTCTCTCTCCCTCTACCTGTCTTTCTCTCTGTGTCTGTCGCTCTCAAATAAATAAATAAATAAACAAATAAATAAATAAAGCACATGCTTTTACTGTTGTGTGCACCCTGCTGAGCTTCAAATCAAGTTATTTCAATTGAGATATGAAAATAAAATAAAATCACAAAAATAAGCATGGGTGAATGTGATTATATGTATATATTATATATGTATGAAATATATAATAAATAATATATATGTACATATAATCTGCTTCTATCTATCTAATGAAAGAGGGAAGAGGGAGAGAGGGAGAAAGGATTACTTATTTATTAATTTTGTGGGTTTTTTTGAGGTAGGGTTTGACTCTTAGCTAGCCTTGAATTCTCTATGTATTCTCAGATTGGCCTTGAACTCCCAATGAACCTTCTACCTCTGCACCTGGAGTGCTGGGATGAAAGGTGTGTGCCACCACGCCCAGAAAATGTGATATTTTAATAATTGCATACTTAGTTTAATATTTATATGAGATTAAACTTTCTCCAACAACTATCATTTTAAGGTGAAAATTTACAAAATCCTTCCTTCTAGCTTTGGAAAGATATCTCGGTCTATTATTGTTATCTATAGTCATCCTACCATTCATTAATTCATCACAATTTCTTGCTTCCAGTTGTAACTTGGGACTCATTGGTCAAGTTCAGTCCCTTTCTTTTGTTCTCCCCAGCCAATAGCTGCCTTCACTCTATTTTCAGTTCTATGTGATCAGCTCTTTACATTCCACGTAGCAGTGAGGTAACGCAGCACTTAAAATAAGCTCCTCCCTGATTCTGGATGCTGCTCTGCTCTGCTCTGCTCACATCACATGCTTTAGAAAACTAGTCAGAGTTAATTTTTGTTTTAAGTTTTGATGATATAAAACATAATTAAAGTATTTATGTAAAGGGTTTGCATAGGTAATGACTGTCTTTCTCATGTAGCTGATGCATCCTTTTGAACTGTGGCCATTCAGGAAAATAGATTCCAGTGTTACACTCTGTGCTCTAACTTTCATACTTGACTTTCTACAAGTTACACACATTTCTAAGAACAAGCTAACGAGTGTGTGTGTGAAGGCAGCCAACAGGATTTTCATGCTCTTCCCAGACCACCCCGAGGCTGGAAACCACTTTCACACTTGGTTTCAGAGAAGTTGAAATCAGAAGGCGTCTGCTTTTCTTTGTTTTCTTTATTTAAAAGTTTGAATAAAGTCCTCTTTTCCTATATAACTTTGTCAGGTTAATTTTATGCTTTAAAACTTGCTAACAGGGTTGGAGAGATGCCTTAGTGGTTAAGCACTTGCCTGTGAAGCCTTAGAACCCCGGTTCGAGGCTCGATTCCCCAGGACCTACGTTAGCCAGATGCACAAGGGGGCTCACGCATCTGGAGTTAGTTTGCAGTGGCTGGAGGCCCTGGCATACCCATTCTCTCTCTCTCTCTATCTCTGCCTCTTTCTCTCTGTCTGTCACTCTAAAATAAATAAAATAACTACAAAAAATTTAAAAAACTTGCTAACAAAATTTCATTGTGCTTACTATACATAAAATATATTTTAACTTTGGTGGTCATCTTTATTTGAAGGAAAATGACCAAAAGGCTGAGGAAAATAATGCTGTTTCATAAGTCCTTTATTAGCAGATCTCTGGGAATGCAGGCTTAGTATCCCCAAACATCAACACTAAAGAAATGACTTTTCTTAATGGCATATTTCATTTTAGTAACATTTACTCATAATTTATCATTAAATGCTTTCCTCTCCTAAAATTCACTCAGAAGTATTAGTAAAATATCATTAATTAAAAGGAAGAAAGTAACAAAACTGCCTAATAAAGCTAGTTGCTGTAACAAAAAGTAAGCATTATAAAAAGAATAAACTCTTGAGAATAGACCAAATTTTCTCGAATGATCCTTATTTAATAAATACTTTGTTTTTAAAAAAATGTTATTTATTTGAAAGAGAGAGAGAGAGAATGGCCAGTCAGCTAGAGCCTCCAGCCACTGCAAATGAACACCAGATCCATGTGCCAGCTAATACATCTGGCTTACATGAGTCCTGAAGAATCAAACCTGAGTCTTTCAGCTTTTCATACAAACACCTTAACCACTAAGCCATCTCTCTAGTCCAATATTTTAATATTTGTGATACTTTTATGCATTATCTATAATTTGAAATCTTTTCAATGTTATGTTAACTCTTCTTCATTTCAGAGATATTTAAATTTATGTTTCTATGACATACATTATTAATTGCACCTAAAATGGAATAAATGTAGTAAATATGCACATAGGTTTTAATTTTTTTAGGAAATTTCAAATAAATCTTTCGAGTCTTATTATTTTCACTGAATATTTATGTGGGAGTAAAAAGCGAGTTAAAAAATGTTATACCAAGTAGCCCATTACATTTAATCCTGTCAGAGGAACATTTACAAGAAAAAGATTTCTGTCAGTCATTTAAAAGTCCATACCTTCATCTGTGATTAAATTTTGTGATATTCACTAGTCCATGAAATGATCAATTTTTCTTTACAAAGTGTGGATAGGAAAGTCACACAAAGAGAAGTACAAATATCATATATACCATCACGAGATTCCACACGCCAGTGTTTGCAACCCAGCTCTCACAGTCACAGTTACACTCGTGTGAACTGGGCCCAGCGCTGCTAAGAAGCCATTGATTAATTCAGGCTTGGTAATGTAAGTAATCATGTAGAGAACATGACTGTAGACAAAGGCAAAGGTCAGCCCAAGGAAAAGCTGCTGCAAATGCCACTACTACATACGAATCCCCTCAAAGAGTAATGCAGACCTATGCTAAATATAATAGCATGCTTCAAGTACACAGGCTGAGAAGTAAAGTAATTTAAACCAGGATTTTAAAGTCTGAACAACTTGAGTCTGCTTACATTTCCGTTCTGTGTTATGGGATTTAAGATGAGCCATTCGACAATTTTATAACATCGTATCTTCAAGAGCATAAGAGCATAAGGGTTTGATACAGGGTTGAAGTTAGGTATAATATTCTTTTGAATTACTCAGAATATTAAAATTATTCTGAATTGCTCTTATTAAAGTCTTCATACAAAATCATCGATCCTTTAATATATTTAAGACATAAATCTGATAGTTATAAATTTGTAGCTTATTTTTTCACTTATGTGGATTCTTTCATTTTTGTATATAATGTATGTGTTTTACATTTTTCAAGTAATTATTATGTCTATTTATTTGTATATCTGATAAGGGATAAGTGTTACTAAGTGGACACTACAGTTTCATAATGCAGCTGGGGGTGTCATGGATAAAATCATATATAAAATGAACATGGTCCTTGGATTTTTAGAATGAATACTTAAGAGGAGAAGTTAAGCACACACACAATTTTTCAAGCAATTGTTATTCTGAGGCTGTGACCAGAGCTCAGGAGGAGAGAAAGACATATTCAGATCAGATCATCCTCATCAGAATAGTCATACTCCAGTAAAAATGAATGTAAATTGTCTATTTTAAAAGCATCCAGGGCTGGAGGAATGGCTTAGTGTTTAAGGTGTTTGCCTGCAAAGCCAAAGGATCTTGGTTCTATCTCCCCAGGGCCTACATTAGCCAGATGCACAAGGGGGCGTATGTGTCTGGAGTTCTGCGGCTGGAGGTCCTGGCATGTCTCTGTCTCTCTCTCTTTCTCTCTCTCTCTCTCTTTGTCTCTCTCTCCCTTCTTCTTTCTCTCTGTCAAATAAGTAAATAAAAATAAAGTACTTTTAAAAAATTAAGGAAAAAAATCTGGGTTCCAATGACAGAACAAATCTACCAAGGAAATTTTGTTTCTAATGATAATATGAGTGATTATGTACAGTTATTTGTTTTAAACTCAAGAACAATGAAAATAAAATAAATCTGAATTAATTTTTAAAACTTAAAAAAAAAAACGTTTTTTGAATAAATGTGGACAGCCAATTTTTAGGTGTGAACTTGCTAACACATCAGTTGGGAGGACATTACAACATAATTCAAATGACTGATGATATTACTGTTGGGTACAGTAGCCACTAACCAGATATTGCAATGAAAGAAAAACACAAGACTGTGAATGTTGGTACCATTTTGTGGAGTGAGTGCTACTTACTGGGAATCTCTTTAATTCAATATTATCAGATTGAGACAAGTAAGCATAGCCAATGATTCCATGTTTACTATTGTCATTTATTGCATTTTGTTCCATGAATGTGCAGGCTAGACCTTATATGACCCACAATTTTTAAAAAATAAATGTCCAATTGTTGTTAATATAAATAATTTTATTACAGAACAACTTTGTTCTAACAGCTTGTTCTTTATCTATGAAGGAGGAAACAGTATATATAAAATGTCCCAAGAAAACCTGTTCGAAAACATACACAATGAACGAGGTGAGCTTCTAAATTATTTCAGTTATTTATGTGTTCTTTAACAAAACAAATCTAGTTGTATCCAGTTCTCAGAGCAAGTCCAGTAGTCCACATCTTCCACTAACTCATAAATTGTCTATTAAGGGCCCAAGTAGACCTTTAAATATACTGCTCTATAGCAAGTTTTCTGAGGGTTCTAAGTGTTGAGTATTTCTTTCCCCATATTGACTGAGAGTAGCCATATGTCTGTCTTTAGGGCATGTCAATATGCCTTCACTTGCCTGGCCCTACTTGAAATCAGACACTCCACCAATACTTTAGTCAAAGACTAAATGTTAGTATCTAACCCCCAAAGTGATAAATGCACTTCTCGAAGTCTACATTGCTCACTTATGCAAATCTTTCAAACTTGTTTGAGGCAGAGTTTCACTCTATTCCTGTGGAACCAGGACTGTAGCCCAGGTTGACATTGAACTCTACCAATCCTACTACCGACCTCAACATCAGAAATGCTGGGATTACAGCTTGATGCTTCATGGCTGATTTAGCCTCAGGCAACTCTTAATCTCTTTCAAATACTGTTTATTTCTAAATGCAACGTGGGCAAAGTAAGAGACTTGGGAGACAGCTCAATGTATAAAGTGATTACTGTGAAAACATGAAGACCTTAGTTCAAATCCCAGCACCCCCATAAAATACCAGGCGTGGTGGTACATGACTGCTGTATCCACGCTGGGAAAGTAGAGACAGGAAATCCCCAGAGCTGACTGACTACTTAGATCAGCTGAACTGATGAATTGTAGGTCCATCGAGAGACCTTGACTCACCAAATAAAGACAACAGGGACTGCAGAATACACAGGACATTATCCTTTCATCTCCACACACACTCACACATCTTACATATATGTGTAGTCATAGATGTGGGAACACATGTGTAAATATAGCAACACACAGCACATATATACAGACAAAAAGAAAATTATGCACACACATATATGCACACATAATAAGGCACATATGCACTAAATGCAAATATAATTATGTTCATATGCATAATATTGTATACTATGTACACAAAAGAAAATACATATATGTGTGTTATATACATGTACTATGTATATGAGCATATATAAGTATGATCATATATATAATTCTCTACCTTAGAAATGTCATATATATATATGTGTGTGTTTTCCACCTTATGCGTATTTTCATTTTCTAGAACAAATAATACCATATTTCCCACACCTTTCAAGAATTTCCAGCTTTTCTTGGTTTTCCAACTTTATTAGCACAAAACCCAAACATTGGGACCTCCTTAATCTGCTTGTTAATATTTCTGACGCCTGCATCGATTGAGTGGATGTTTATGTAGTTTCATTTTTCGTTTTGGATAGAGCTTTTGTAAATATGATTGAGGTTTATATCTAGAGCCTTGCATTCTTGCCTAAATATAGTTTAAGCCTAAGTTCCTAAAGCAGGAGCTCGTGCTAGTACATTGGAAATTGCTTAACAACTTTCTCTCTGGCTTAAAGAAGTTCTATTTGCTTGCGTCTGCGTCATGCACCTGATCTCGCAGTTCGCAGGCGGAGCTGAGCAGCAGACGTGGGCTGCTGGGCAGGCTCCAGCCCCCATGGGTGTCCCTCCTGAGAACACAGAGGAAGGAGCATCCCGCTTCTGAACCCATGCCTCATGGTGAATTACCAGAAGTTTTAAACTTATTTAAGTTGAGCACATTAATAATAAATGTTTTCCACATGTTGGTTAATTCACGTGTGCTCTGGTAGCTGTGTTTTCGCTTTGTGGCCATATTCTGTAGAATTGTTTATCTCTGACAGAGATGTTTCTTCCTTTAGAAGGGAAATAATTCCTTCCTTCCCATGCTGTTAACATTTGTCCATTTACCACTTATTTATTCTCTAATTGTATTACTGTTTTGCCTTTGCATATTGTAGCATTTTTTTAAATTTTAATGAAATCTAATGAACAACTCCTATCTTTGGGTGTTCAAATTGATGAAAATGGGCAATAGCAGACAAGTTAAGTTCCTGCTTTTGCATTGCTGTTTTCTTACCTGTGGAATAGGATTCGTGTCCAAGAGAATTCTTTTTTTTTTCCTTCAATACAAACAGTACTTTTCTCAGTTAGTCCCTTAAGAAGACTTATTTCTCTGAGAATCAAGCCTTTGAAAATGCTACTCAGAGAAGTAATCCACCATTCCCAGGCACTATAGCTGGGAACAAACCTTTGGTTGTATCTAATTCCTGTCTTTGCTAAATATATTAGTATGTAGAATTTTCCTACCCAAACACTTATGTTCTTTCCTAAATGTAAACAGAGTTCATTTTGTGGTTCAAGTGGAATAGTATCTTCCAGATTGTGATAAAGAGTTCTTTATCTTGGTATCATTTCATACCTATAGAAATTTCTACTTCATTACTGAATTAACCTAACCAAATAATTCCTCTATAATATACTATAAATTTTCCCCATAACTTTCCTATATTATAATTAATTTCATAAAAGTAAAGACGAAGACATCTATAAATATAGCAAGTATCAAACTGATTTCGTATCATTTGTAAATTGACGACTTAAAATAACTGAGAAACAAAATCAGTAATCCTTTTACTAGTTAAAACTCCATTTTTCTCCCTAGTTGTCAAAATCAGGAGTCCTTTGACAATGATTTCAGGACAAAATGACTTCAGCTTGACAATGCGCGCATCTTTACAGGCAGGTGGTCAGCTCATCAACTTGTCATGTTCATATCAGAAAGTGCATTTTGTAGTAGCCAGTGTAATGTTTCAAATAGCGATTAGTTCCCCAGCTTTATGCATAGTCTACCCCCTCTATTTAGTATCACAAAAATATTAAGGGTATATTAAACAACAGAACGTGGGTTCTGAGAAGTTAAGGAGTACTGGTGAGAAAATTATTTTCTCTCTCTCTCTCTCTCTCTCGCTCTCGCTCTCTCTCTCTCTCCTTCTATTGCCATTCTCCTCATGGGCACTGTTCAAGGTTATCCACATGACAATCAGACAAGCTAGATCAAGACGGTTATCAACAATACGAGGAAATAAAGGAGGACCAGCCCTTTTCACTCTTGTCCAATTTCACAATTCTAAGTTGGAAGAAGACAGAAGTAGCTATCTGAAAATGTTAAAATGCTTCCTTTTTCTCTTCTCTTTTTGTCTGCCTTAGTCTCTCAGCTGCTATTCTTGTACGCAAGGACAAAATTCTAACTCACTGGCATTATAATAAGGATAAAAAGCCAGACTCGTGAATATATGAGATGGATAGGGTAGAAAGCTGAATCTGACAGGGAAAGGATTGGTAGAAATAAGAGGAAAGCTGAGGGACAAGCAAGTGCACTGTAACGCATTACAGAAAGATGGAAATGAACTCTTTGTAGTACTTAAGTATATGCATGTCCAGAGACTTACACTTTAGCGTCTTAAAAGTAGGTCTAGACCTGACACATCTCCTACTAAGTTCAGGAGTTTCCAAGTATTCTTAAAGGTTGGTGCTTGTACAACTTAATTCATGACAGTCTTAGCAGAAGCCACTCTCTGTAGCAGTGAAGGAAGTGGCTGGGCACAGGTGCTCAGGAAACAGGCTTCTCTTTGTCTCTACTCTTGCTCCCACAGTGATGAGGAGCTTAGGCAATGCTCTTGATGTGTTACTATTCCAGTGCAAATGTACGTTAGTACTGAATGTATAAAATAGTAAGAGTGTTTTGAATACTGGGCCAAGAAATTCTCATTGGGGTATACTAGTACCTACTCAAATCTGGATAAATCTTATTTATTATGATGATTAAGTATAATTTTGTGAGATAACCTTTACTGGTGTAACATGTTTCACTTGGAAATTTAACTAATTCTTAAAGATTTCCAAGAACTCTTGGTAAAGGATGAAAAGCAGATCTATATAGTGACTCATAAGTAAAACACTACCTTTCTTTTTGAATCCTCTCACAAATATATATTACAAAGTTTTCCTTTACAAGGGTCTTTGCCAACTTCCTAAACATACCAGAAAATATTCGTTAAAAAAGTAGAAGGCTTTGTGCACATCTCCCCCACCCGTCCCATTCCCCACTCACCCCTAAACCCTTCCATCCCTCTTACCTGTCCCTTGAGTTGTCCATCAGATATGCCTGCAACTCAAGCTGTTTGAGTTTAGGAACTGCATATGTGCTTGTGTGAGTTCACTCAATATGATCTGTTCCAATTCCATCCATTTTACTATAAATTGCATTGTCATTTTCCCTTACTGCTGAGCACAATTCCTTTGCATATACATGCCACATCTTCATTATCCATTCATCAAATGATGGGCAACTAGTTTTATATATTAATTGAGCAGCCATAAATATGGTTGAGCAAATACCTCTGCAGTGATGAGAAGAACCTTTGGGGTAGGTGCCCAGTAGAGGAATGTCTGGGTCCATTGGTAGTTCAATGTGAACCTTTTTCAGGAGTCTCCACATTGATTTCCAAATAGCTGTACATGTTTACACTCTCCGTGCAGTGCATGAGGGTCGTCATTTCCCTGCATCCTCACCAGCATGCATTGTTGTTTGACTTTTTAATGACTGACATCCTTTTTGGAATAAGGTGGACTCTCATAGATGTTTTAGCTAGCATTTTCATGATGGTTAAGAATGTTCAACATTTTCATTAGTGAATATTTGTTATTAATATTTCTTCCTTTGAAAATTCACTATTCAGCTCTCTGACCCATTCTGAGTGTTTTGTTTGATTTTTTTTTATTATTATTGTTTAGTTTTCTCCCATTCTGTGGGTAGTCTGCCGGCTCTGCTTACAGTGCATTTGTCTGTACAAAATCTTATCAGTTTCATGACATTGCACTGGTTGAGTGTTTAATTTCCTGGACTACTGATGTATTATTATTCAGGAAGTGTTTCTCTATCCCTATATCATGAAGAGTCCCCCTCTTTTTCATCTAGTAGTATAAGAATTTAAGGTATTATATTGAGGTCTGAAATCTGTTGGAGTTAAATGTTTTTCGTGGTGAGAGAAGTAGGTCTAATTTCATTTTTCTACATATGGTTCCCCAATTTGTCCGGCACTATTTGTTGAAGATGCTGTCTTTTTTTTTTAGTGTACTGTAACTGCCTTCTATCTCTTGTAGTCGAAACCCAGTACATCTTTGCTAATTGTAAAACTCATTACTATACTTTATAAAAGTACAATAAATTATATATATATATATATTCAATATTATTACAACCATGTGCTCACTGGTCCCATGGTAGGTAATGCACTTCTTTAGTTCCACATTAAAATTAATCAAGGAAAGTACCTTGGAAAATATGTAGAAAAATCCTTAAGTGTTTTCACATCCTTAGTTCATTAACTTTTAAAATTATTAATCATACCAATCAAACCAGCTTCTAGTTTTTAAAAGACCAGAGTCCAAAAACATGCTGGCGAATGTTAATGATTTCAGAGAGCAACTTGACATTTCACTTGACAGTTGACAGGCATCTGTCATGTCTTGTAAGTAATGGCAAGCATTTCTTCAAAGCAGCACATTGTAGGCACCACTTTCTTTTCAATTTGGAGTGAGTCCAAATTCCCTCTATCTAATATTTATTATTTTAAAATGTATTATTATATAATATGTAAAATATTATATAATATAAAATGTATTTTTAAAATATCAGATAACAACATAATTAATAAGTTAACATTTTGGTGCCTGTTTTGATTAAAGTGACATTTGGGTTGTTTATTTTTCTTAGAGCCCTTAAAATTATAACACAATCTTCATATATGTAGTGCCTAAATATCTTTGAATCATAATTCATATAATAAAAATAACTGAGTTAACACATATATATTAAGATTTAATTGTAGATTTACAACTAATTTTTTCTTATGAAAAACTGACAAGAATTAAGTTGTCATCTTAAAGGTGGAGCTTTCATCATTATATTGGAAAAGGCTAAACAACTGGCTCTCTGTTGTACATAAAAGAAACAGTAGTATTACTACATTAAGTAAGTGACATCAGATCTATCCCTTGACATCTCACAAAAATTTCTGTGGTGTATGACAGTGTCACATCAATATATTTTTGTCAAAAAATGGCTTGAATGGTTAGTCTATTTGGAGCACTTTGATTAATTCTTTTTGGGAAAACTTTGGGGAATTTTAAGGGAAACAAAAAATAATAGAGCAAACCTAAATGCATAATAAATTATATGATCCAAATAATGAAAATTTCCTCCTACAGAATCAACTAGTAAATAAGTTGATGTTTACATTTATATATTATCCTTGAATAAAATATTTCTGAATTCTATAATTTCTACATTCTATAACTATGAACTCTATAAAATCCCTTCTTTTGGACTGCTAAAACCAAAGAGTATTACAGACTGAAGTCCTGTTTATTGCCATCCCTGATTTACTCATACATTTGAGATGAAGCAAGTCTCCTGATGTCTGTGATGGAGCTACCTGGGATGCTAAGACAGATACGTTCTGGGAGTTGGAGGACTTCCCTTATAGTGCAGGCTGGCTTTGAGTTGAGCCTTGGAAAAGCCAGTCTGACAATTGCCCTCCCTCTGATTTACATGACGTAGGAGTCCCTTGTCACTGGATAGCATTCCAAGCACTAGACCCATCCTGATTTCTTAACCTGCCCACATAGTTACTTCTCCTAAGGTACATTTTGAGTATTTTCCCATATATGAACTGGATTCTGAAGAGACGCACACTTTCCCAAATTCTCATGAAAATGTTTCATAACATCTCTGTTAAAAAAAAATATAAACTAACAGATAAAATAGTTAGAAGCAGCAAAAAGGAAAATTTCTAGTAAGATACTTTAGTGGAAATAAGTATTTAATCTGAAAACTTTCAGGAAACAAATAAGAGTTATAATTGTAATATGTGTGTTTGTTGAATGTGTGTAATCATGTGTGCAAGGATTAATTGTCATTTGGAAAACTTTGTTAGTATACAGTGAATAATTTTGTAGCAGTGTTTTAGAGAGACCAAAGCAGTGTAGCAATTGACACAGACCTTGTCATTTAAAGACGTGAACCAAGTTCCTCAGGTGAAGAGGAAGCAGCAAGCAACCTTTAAAGAGTGCTAGTTTTGGGCTGGAGAGATGGCTTAGTGGTTAAGCGCTTGCCTGTGAAGCCTAAGGACCCCGGTTTGAGGCTCGGTTCCCCAGGTCCCACGTTAGCCAGATGCACAAGGGGGCGCATGCGTCTGGAGTACGTTTGCAGAGGCTGGAAGCCCTGGTGCGCCCATTCTCTCTCTCTCTCTCTATCTGTCTTTCTCTCTGTGTCTGTTGCTCTCAAATAAATAAATTAAAAAAAATTAAAAATGCTAGTTTTGCGCTAATGATGTAACTCAGTGCTTAATGGTGCTTGGTTGCAAATACTGACACCCCGGATCTAATAGATTCCCCTGTACCCAAATAAAAGCAGATATATGAAATGACATGTGTCTGAAGTTTGTTTTCAGGGGCAGGAGCTACGGAATGCTCAGTTTCTTTCTTTCTCTGCCTCTCTTCTTCCCACTCTCTGTGTTTCTTTCTATTTCTTCCCATCTCTGTCCAACAAATAAATAAATAAACCTGCAAGTTTCATTATCACAGGTTCCATCTTTGTTCTGCCTTTGCTGCTACCTTAAATAAACCACACTATTTTTCCAGCTGAATTTTGGATTCTTAGCTAAATCACAAACTGTTTGGAAACAGGAAGACAAGCAGAAATTGGCAAATCACAGTGACGTGATCACCTGTGTGGAAGACTTAAAGGCTCTCTACCTTCTGTTTCAATTCCTAGTGACAAGCTGAGCATGAAATGTGGCCTGCTGGATGGGTTTGTCTCACCCCTGTTGAGAAACAGCAGCCTGGATCTGGATTCTGGTGTCTGTTTCCTTAAAGGAAAATGTATATGAAAGCTTTCTAGTTAAATAATATTTATATTCCTCAAACTAAAGTTGCAATTACTGGGTGAAAAATTTATGATTATTCTTTAAATGCACAAAGAAGTAACTTTTGTAATGATCTAATTACATGAAAGTGTGAATGATACAGAAAACACAATTAATATTACACAATAAAATTAAATTCTGATCATTAAATCAAAATGTAAAGCAATTTTTCTTAGATGGTAGGAAATGTATCTGAGGGAAGAGAAAATACCCCATGGATAATATCACATGAGAATGAGCAAACGAGTAAATCTTGGAGAATTTTAGCTATAGCTAAGGAGGATCAAATGCTGGTGCCAAGGCTCAGGATTAGTGGTTTTAGGATTATATTGAAAACAGTTGCTGAGCAGGGCTATATGGACGATGTTTGGCATAATAATAAAATACACATTTCTTGGTTGAGCAATGCGTCCTAATAAGGACAGAGTGAATGCTAGGTGCCCTTGTGGCAGACGACCTTCCAGCAGCAGGGGCTGCTGGGATTGACATATACAACAACTTCATTTTTTGTTTAATTGATGTTAAAAAATCACTTAAGGGGTTGTTTTATTTTAAATAATATGTTGAATTCTTATAGAATCCATATATTTTTAGTTCTGAGGTATGCAGTTTGCCCAATAGAATGCTTAAAAATGGTACTAAGTATAAATTGGTCCTCAAGAAGATGACTTGAGAGGTACCCTTAGCAGATTCGATGGCGTCCTTCCTCAACGGCAGCACTCAGTGGAGATGACAGGAGCTCCTTTTGGAATAATCATCTTCCTCTGCCAGTTTGCCGGTTTCCATGCAATTGTTCTGGTGATGTATTTTATGTGCCTGCCTTGTTGAACATTAAGACTTCCTACATTACACAATGAAGATTCACTCATGCTGCCATCCAGATGAACTTTAGATAAAGTGGTGTAAATTGAAATGTGATTAAATGAAAAAAAAGATCTTCTTTTATTATTCTTTTGTTCTCTTAAAGGTAACCTGAACTAGAAACATAAAAGTACTCATTCAGAGTGGCTGTTGAAATGAGAAGTTACAATCTCTTTTCTACTTTAGAAGACATGAATGAATATGAATTTTTTAAAATGTCACAAACAATTCAGTGTAAACAGTAAACAGTTCCTTTGAAATTGGAATTTGTTACAATGGCAGAATTAAGATAAGAGATTAACCAGAAGATTTCAAAGTCATTTAAATGAAGGAAAAATATGGGAGATTAGGATATAAAACATTTTGAACTAATAATAAATTTGGATGCAGAAAGGAGTCTTTAACAAGTTCTTGTATTAATGTTCTGAAGGGAACAAAATGAAGTTTCAAGAAAATATGTGCATTCCTTCATTCAGTACTTGGCTGAATAAGTCCATTGCAGATACAGACCAGAGTGTCTGCACTCATTCATTTCATTGACACTTGTCTATTTTACTTCTTGGCTAAGGTGAATAATGCAACAACCATGGGTGGCCACCTGTTTGAAATAATAAATTTATTTCCCTGAAATATATTTGTAATTTTATATACTGGTTTATATTTTATATAAATATTTATATAATATCTTTATTATATGCATTATAGACATACATGTATAATATATGTTTCATGACTATGTTATTTGGTAGTTCTGAATTTTTTGAGGAATATCCATACTGTTTTATAATTTTATATAGGTGTACTGGTTTACATTCCCAACAGTGTCTAAGTATTCCTTCTTTATCCACATCCTCACCAGAATTGGCTATTTGTATCTTTAAGATAATAGCTATTTGAGGTGAGATGATATATTGTTGTGTTTATTTTTACTTCTCTGACAGTTGATATTGTACAATCTCTCATGTAATTGTTGGCAACTTCTGTCCTCTTTTAAGAAACATGCATTCCCATCACTTACCTGTTTTCTGTTTTCAATAAAAATATTGTTCAATACTTTAAAAAATAATATTTTGTTATTTGCAGTAACATTGGTGGGACTGGAAGGCATTATTGTATCAACTGAAGTAAACAAACACAGGCAAATATAACCTGTTTTCATTTTAGAATATAAAAATAATGAGCTTATGCTAGAATACAAGAATTGTAGACAGTAGAAGACAGGAAACATAGGATATGAGAAAATAAAAAGAGGTTTATAAAAAGCTAACAAAATACCGGTACACTAACTAGTTCTAGTAGAATATAAACAATGTGACAATAGTCTACAACAATTTCTTATTTATTTCAAAGTTACTAAAAGGGTTGAAACCTTGAATATCTATAACAAAATGTTTTAGAATCTGGAAATGCTAAATATCCTGATTTGTTTACACATTGGAGACATATGTGTGTGTGTGTGTGTGTGTGTGTGTGTGTGTGTGTGTGTGTGTTTAAGCAGTAGGGTAATAACTATCAGGAATAGAAAAGTGAACAATGCCAGCCAGTTAATTATCTTTGAAAGGTTCTGATAAGTCTGAAAGAAAATGCCTAAGGGAATGATTGATGCACTATACTATGAGAATTCTCCTTGATCTAATAATTGTGGTAAGGAATATGCTTTCATGCATTATGTTTATTAGGATAAAGAATAATAATAACAGCTACATATAATTATGTTAATTTGCTTGTGAGAAATTCTTGGCTTTGAGAGTTATATAGCATTTTCAAATTCAGAAGGAGGTAGCATATATGATTACATATGGAATATTTTTACCCATCTAATCTAGAAGTGTTATTTTCCTTCCTTTTACTCACACTTGACTCTCATATATTGCTGCCCTTTTGTGCCAAGGCTGGTGAAGGGATGAGGCAAAGAAAGGAAGGAATTTTCTTGATAGATGTCAGTCTTTTCCACAATGGTGAAAAAGAATTGTTGAAAGCTCTTTCCAGTAATTTCTAATCCTTTTACTGTAAAAAAAAAAAAAATAGAAATCTAATTAATGTGCATTTTACTATTGTGAAAGGGAATCTAAATTAAAAGCTGTTGCAGAATAATTCAAGTCCTCTCCACAATAATATAACATATTGTCTTAATTATGGATGGTTTGCATTTCCAGAGTTTATTAATATTTTAGTAGGAGGTAGGCAGTAGCTTAAGAAGATAAAATAATATTTTCTCCACCACCACAGCAGTCTTGAGTGGAAAGGTACAATAGGGTGCAAAATATCGCCATAGAGGGAGATCACCTGGCACTTGCCAGCTGATAGCACAAAAATGTATGAGGGGATGAAATAAACCTTGTCTTCAGTCCTGGCTTCAGCCCTGGACTGGAGTCCATGCTTTCAAAAAAAAAAAAAAAAATGTATGAGGGAAGAGAGCCAGAAAGAGAGCCAGAAAGACTTGCTCTGTCGAGAGTCATCTCTCACGTTATCCAAGAGAATATGTGGACCCTACACATTCTCTTCCTGAGTTGCAATTTCTTTCTGTTATCTTCAAGCTTTCACTACAGTTTGCTTTAGAGTTATAGATGGGACCAGAGGTTTGTGGAATTAAGAAGGGATCTGTTATAATGTTCGGAATAAAGACATATGGGCAGGCTGATGGCAAGTTAAGATAGAAAGTCCCCTAGACTGAGGTGCCACGATAGTCATTTCAGTGCTGTCTGCAGTTTATAGTGGTTAGTAAGTACTCCAGAAACCAAATCCAATGCAAACCTGGGATATTTTGGTCATTATATAGCATAGACATTAAACAAAAACAGTATGTTTTCTTTGTTTAAGGAAAGGGATATAGTCTTTGGCATATAGATATCCAGAAAATACCTGATGGAATATAAGATAACTTTTCATTACTAGAATGGGAACTTTCTTAACTGTGGGACACATTTTTAAGGCTTGAACTCCAGTTATTCATATTAATATTTTCAAGCCTAGTTTATGTTTCTCTTCTAGAAGTATAAGACATGTAATACTGTTTTTTTTGTTGATATTGTTATTATTATTATTATTATTATTTTTTGAGGTAGAGTCTTACCCTAGCCCAGGCTGACCTGGAATTCACTATGTCATCTCAGGTTGGCCTCAAACACATGGTGATCCTATCTCTGCCTCCAAAGTGCTAGGATGAAAGGCATGTGCCACCATGCCCAGCTCGGCATATAATATTTTCTGTTACTTCACAGAACTATGGAAGTATGGATGAATTCATGTTGAAAATCACATTTTTTTCTAAATGTTATCATTTTTCTGCCTACTGAATATTCTGCATATTCAGTTAGTTTTTTTCTGTACCATTGCTTCATGATATCAATACTGACATTTTCATGTTGGAAGAAAAAAAATGTGTCCTGGAAATATTTTTTTCTTTGTTTCTCAAATAACTCATATAAGGAAAAGGGTGCTTACATGGTTATGAAAGTTTGTCTCCAGAGAATTACTGAACTAAATAGATGAGGTGTTAATCAGAATTGTATCCAGTCTCTTGTAAAGGTTAAAGTCTGCTTAAAGCCATGAAAATAATTTAAATTAAACAAATGGAACTTGAACTTGACATATCAGTCTATATGCTTTCAAGTCATAAGCACAAAATATTCATTTAAGAAAGTTATTGAGTTATCAAAATGCAAAGTAAAAATATGATATTTAGGTAGAAAAGGTCAGATTTTTTAAAACGTCAGAGTGTCAGAAACCTGAAATGTCAAAATAATGTAGAAAACTATGAAATGATTTTGTAAACTTACCACTTGATTGATTGAAACTATTTATTGGGAATTATCAGTGAAGTGCAAATCAGCACACTTTGCTTCTGCTTTTTATAAAATGCATGATTGATAAGTTTTCTTTACTCTAGGGTCTACAGGTAAGTCCATGCTTGTGAAGAGCATCGCAAATGCTCACACTATGGTCCGTGGGGCGCTGTGGGGGTGACGTGGCATCTCTGGAAATTTTAATACAAAAATCAGCCCTCTAAAATGTACAAAATGACATCTAGTGCTTCCTATACATGTTTATTTGAAATGTTAAATTGCTATGACACCCAATTGGATTGGTTTCACAACTAGTGTCTGTCAAGGTGAGAAAGGAATAAACAAATAAAGTCCCTAGCAAACTTTACAGAGTAAAATGTTCATATAAATGGAAGACTAATCTGTTACTAACTTGGGTCTTTTTCTTTTGCTTGGTTTTGGTTTTCTGAGGTGGGGTCTTACTCTAGCCCAGGCTGACCAGACTAGCCTTGAGCCCATGGTGATTCTCCTACTTCTGCCTCTCTCATGCTGAAATTAACGTTGTGTATTTTAAATGCCTGTGATACTATTGAAAAGGTGCAATATTTGTTCTTCAACAAATTTTTCAGAAATTTTAAGGTTATCCCTTTTTTTGAACAGTATCCTTTAGCACTTAGTGGAATCTTTCTATGAGGTGTTCAAAATTCTATATTTATTTATCAGCATGTTCTAAGATTCAAGATAATATCAAGGTCCAACAAACTAGGCAAAAAAGGTGAGAACAAAATTTTAAGGGATTTATTCAAGTTCTACTTTTGGCAGTGGATCTTTCCTATCTTGATATTTCTGGGAAAACTGAAAATAATTGTTGGAAAAGAAAGACAGTTTGTTCAGGGAACATTAACCTTGTCTACTTTTGTGATATGATTGAGAAACACTATGATAGACAAAAATATGGCATTTTACAACATTCTCTTAAGTTTTAAGAAAATTCAGACCTTGAAACAAAACATGCACTGCCAACATTTCAGGTCCAGGGTGTGTGTCAAGCCATGCACAAGCACAGCCTCTTCAATGAAATAAACTGGAGAAACATTAACGAGATGGGGAAATTGAGATTTAAGTAATGTAGAATGAAAATTCTAATTAATGGAAATAATGTTCTTTGTCACAATTTCTTTTAGAGATGGCAATAAGCAACACTGATTCAATATAGATGCTCTCTATATTTAGGGAGTTTATTTCTTTCTCTCCTTCCTGAGAACAGTAAGCAAGCAGGAATTAAATAATTCTTGTTAAGCTGAAAGTATGTCTTCCCCATTCATGATATTGCACACTTTTCCCAAGAAGTCTGATCTTTCTCCTTCTTTTGTGAGAAGAGCAACATGCCTTCACTACAGTTTTTTCTAATAATGCAGCCACAAAAACCACCCATCAGGTAACCTGCTGCTTACCATAAGGGTAAGGCTTGGGGAGGGAAGTTTAAAGGGAGGTAGAAGGAAACTGCTATCTTTGTGTGGTATTTTCTGAGCACATTAGATAGCAACTATTCTCCATTCCCCAGGTCCACCTTTCCTATTCTTTATCATGTTTCCAATATTCGCATGATTCATGGCTTTTCTTTTTCTTTAAGGAAGCTTTCTGTAATGTCCTTTTCAACAGCCTGAATAAAGAAAATGTTTCCCGAATCTTCTAGGAATTTTAATGGATTACCATATCCATGAAGACAACCACTGTATTTTTAATATGTGTATACTCAGTGTAGAAATTTAGGCTGGCATGACAAATACACGTTCTGTACGGCATATATATGCATCTATACATGGTAAAATATTAATAAATATTCTCATATCCCTGCCATTTACAGAACTCATTTCATTCTTCAAGGCCTGTTTGACATCTCTTCAGGCTGCTGTCCATCTGTGGAACGACGCATACTCCTTCACTCTTCCAGCTCTAATTGAGAGCATGTAAATTGACAGTATGCTCTCTGAATTGCAGAGTTTCACAGGTTTTTAGTTGTCTGTCTGACAATAACACATACTAGGCATTCTGGAAGCACTAGAAACAGGTGAACACACATTAAAATTATACACTAAAACAACTGTTTTTCATCTGATGAGACTAGACTTTACACAGTTTTCATAGAAGCAGGGATTCACATCTAACAAGCTCAGGGAAATGTTAAACTTCAGGATTACCTTCACTTGTGATATATTACAGACTTTTAGTATGAAGGTGGATTAGCAAGTTCTATTTGTAATTGCATTTTTTACCATTATACTCACCAACGTTTGTTATTCTTTGATTTTTTTTTTTTTTTAATGATTGTCAACCTTATGAGAGTAAGGTAGAATCTCAGTTTTTTTTTTTCATTTCCCTGATGTTTAAAGATGTACACATTTTATATTTTTCAAATTGTATTTATTTATTTATTAGGGAGATAGAGGATGTGTATGCCAGGACCTCCAGCCACTGCAAATGAACTCCAGATGCATGAGCCACCTTGTGCATCTGGCTTACATGGGTGCTGGAGAATTGAACCAGGATCCATTGGCTTTGCAGGCAAATGACTTAACCACTAAGCCATCTCTCCAGCCCTACATTTTTTTTTCTTTTCATTTATTTATTTATTTATTTTTATTTTAGGCAGAGCAAGAAAAACCTAGAGAGAGAAAGAATTGGTGCACTAGGGCTTCAGCCACTCCAATCAAACTCCAGACTCCTTGGCCACCATGAGGCGATGTGCGACCATCACTTGCCTCACCTTGTGCCTCTGGCTTATGTGGGATCTGGGGAGTGGAGCCTGGGCTCTTAGACTTCACAGGCAAGTACCTTAACCACTAAGCCATTTCTGCAGGGCAAAATTTTCTTAAGTGTGTGTTAGCCATTTGTATTTCTGCCTCTCAGAACTCTCTGCTCAGTTCTCTAACCCCCCCCCCCACTTTTTTTTTGGTTGGTTGTTTGATGTTTTTATTGTTTAGTTTTTTGAGTTGTTTGTAGATGCTAGATAACAGGGCTCTGTCAGTGACCTAGCTTACATATTTTTTTCCTCCAATCCTGTGGGTATGGTGGTTTTATTTAGGTGTCCCACATAAACTTAGGTTTTCTGAATGCTAGGTTCCCAGCTGATGGCAATTTGGAAATTAAGCCTCCTGGAGGCCGTGTATTGTTGGGGGCGGGCTTATGGGTGTCATAGCCCGGTTCCTCTTGCCACCATTTGGCACACCCTTCTGCTGTTTTCCACCTTATGTGGGCCAGGAGGTGATGTCTTCCCTCTTCTCCTGCCATCCTTTTTGCCTGCCATCATGGAGCTTTCCCTTAAGTCTATAAGCCAAAGGAAACCCCCCCCCCCCAACCTGCTCTTGGTCAGGTGTTTTCTGCCAGCAATGAGAACAGTAGTAACACTGTGTGGCAATAGTGGGAAATATATTGGCTCTACATATGTTATATTCGTCTGTGCAAAATGTTTTTAGCTTCATGAGATCTAATTGGTTGAGTGACTGTTTAATTTTCTGGGCTACTGAGGTTGTATTCAGGAAGTCCTTCCTCACTTTATATGGTGGGGAATTCCTCCTTTTTTTTCCCCGGTATTGGAGAATTTCAGGTCAATTATTTAGGTCTTTAATTCATGTGGAGTTGTGTTTTGTGAATGGTGAGAAGATTGATGGCAACTGCAAATTAAAGCCTCCTGGAGGCAGTATATGGTTGAGAGTGGGCTTATGCATGTTATAGCCAATTTCCCCTTGTCAGTGTTCGGCACACTCTCCTGTTGATATTGTCCACCTGATGTTGTCCAGAGGGTGAGTCCAACCTCTGCTGATGCCATCATTTCCCCCTGCCATCATGGAATTTACCCACAAGTCTGTAAGACAAAATAAACCTCTTTCTTTCCCCACAAGCTGCTCTTGGTTGGGTGATTTCTACCAGCAATGTGGGCCCCACTGCAACAAGGGGGGAAGGGGATACAGCAGTCTTTCAGGAACAGGACGCTCCTTTAACATCAGACCCTTCAAACCTGCATTCCTTCTGTTGTCCCAGTGCAGGTCAGCCGGCTCAATCTCAATGGTAGAAATCTCTCATGCAATAGCAGCTGAACAGGCAGGAGTTTCCGCCCAAAGATTTGTTTCTATACCATATCCCTCTGCTCCCACCAGCCTATTTCTATGCAGTGCAATCCTGCACAACTTCTCAGGACACGGGCATAGCAGCAACCTTTTCATACAAACTGCTTCTAGCCTTGTCCAAGCAAAGCTCTTTCTTACCCTCATAAGCCAAACCTCACAGTCCATAGTTCTTAGTGCATTTACGTCTTTCAACTCTAGCCAAAATAGTCCATCAAGCTGTACTTACAGCACTGAAATGCATCTCTTAGGCCAAGGTTTCAAATCCTTCCACAGTCCTCTTGAAAATCAGCTCCAAAAGGCCAAAGTCACACAGTCAGGTGTCTAGCAGTAAATAACACCACTCTTTAGTATCAACTTTACTGTTGCAATCAGGTTCACATTGCTGGCAGAAATCACCCAATCAAGAGCAGCTTTGGAAAAAATAAAAAAAAAAAAAAGGTTGTTTTGGCTTACAGCCTGCAGGGGGAAGCCCCATGATGGCAGGGGAAAACGGAAAACAATGGCCTGAGCAGAGGGTGGACAACAGACCCTGGCCAAAATAAAATGGACAGCAGGAACAGCAGGGTGTGACAAACACTGGCATGGGGAAATTGGCTATAACACCCATAAGCCCGCCCCTAACAAACAATTCCCAAATCTCCATCAGCTGAGAACCTAGCATTCAGAACACCTAAGTTTATGGGGCGCACCTGAGTCAAACGACCACACACTTGAAACTTTACTGGGAACACTGGAACTCATCTATAACTTTGCACAACAAAAATTAGAAGCCAGGAGTGGCGGTGCACGCCTTTAATCCTAGCACTCAGAAGGCAGAGGTGGGAGGATCACTGCGAGTTTGAGGCCACCCCAAGCTACATAGTAAATTCCAGGTCAGCCTTGACCAGAGTGAGACTCTACCTTAAAAAAACAAAATAAATAAATAAAATAAGAAATAGGAGTAAAAACTCCCATCACAGTAGACTTATGATTCTACTCTGATGAGCACTTGAAATGTATGAGCTCAGTGAGCAAAAATTTTATCCCAAAGGGTACAAAGAAAAACAATACACTTCATTTAGGCATGTCATTATGATCTCAAAAATATAAATAAAATGCATGTTTATTGGGTATTCAGAGTTGTCTTTGATAAATTTTACTTGGCATAACACGATTTGGATATTTGAAAATTTTTTTAAATATTTTGTTAAATATTTTGATGGAACTTTTGTTAAGTAGCAAACATATTTTTTGTTATTCCTTTTCTGAGCTTTTGTCTGTAATATATTTAATTTTCCATATTTTGTTTAATTTTAATTTATATCCCTTTTATGTGCTTTCTTTCTTTCTTTCTTTCTTTTTTTTTTTGTTTGTTTGTTTGTTTGGTTTGGTTTGGTTTGGTTTTTCAAGGTAGTGTCTCACTCTAGTCCAAGCTGACCTGGAATTCTCTATGTAGTCTCAGGGTGGGCTTGAACTCACAGTGATCCTCCTACCTCTGTGTCCTGAGTGCTGGGATTAAAGACATGTGCCACCACACCTGGCTGCTTTCTTTTTATTATTATTAAAATATTAGCTTTTTTTTTTTGAGGAGACTACAGAGCCAAGGACAGGCACCTGCATGCCTAAAGATTTCAACTGGAATGCATAGCAATAACAAGGAAAGAAAGCAAGAAGAGAAAGTTCAAGGAGCTCCTGTGGAGCTGGAGGAGACCCAGGAGCCCGTGGGGCCTGGGTGCGGGGCCTGGGTGTGGGGCCTGGGCCTACACCGGGAAAAACTCCGCCACAGCTGGAAGTGCACAAGTGTCTGAGCTTATGTGTTTGCAGTTTACCATTCTCTACGTTAATTTACTCAGTTCTTGTCGTTTTCCCCATTCAGTTATTTCTAGCATTTCAATCTTATTTTTCTTTAATAGGTTAAGAATTATACTTTTGGCTTAACTAGTGGTTCTGTCACATATGATTTCTACTGGCAACTGTTTTTTTGTTTTTTTTTTTAATTGCATTTTCCCTACAGGAGAGCTAAGTACAAGAATTAAGCAAATACTAATAACAATAGTGTACAAAACTGAAAATCACAAGTGGGGTCGATATGATTTCTGACTATCATTATGGTGTAAGATCCATGTGAGTTCTTACGTGTGCAAGCACAGAGCAGAGCATTCCAGTGAAGAGGAGGAGCTGCTGGAGTTGGCATTCTCTGCACATCAGGGTGGACTGTGAGCCTAACTGAGAGAACAATTAACCGTGGTTAATCTTTCCTGTAACCCCAGCTTTTTATCTGCTCAAGCACAGAGTAGAGGACAAAGGAGGGTTTGGAGTCTTAAAAACTGTCTTTTTGTATCCTAGCATAAAGAGTGTACACTCTTGGGTGACTTATCCTTCTCCATTTTGTCTTTGAGGATCCACAGGACACAAAACAAAGAGAGGTGTGACCTCCAGATCATAGTAATTTGTAACTCCTCTAATCTGGGGACACATTAACTTTGGATCATCTGTCTAGTTAAGATGGTTAACAAAGGTATACTTATTGTCCTTTGTTCTCTATTAAAATTTTTACCATTTTCCAAATGGAAAAAGATGATTTTGTGAAAAAATTTCTTTTTCATGTTCAAACATTGCAGAATAAGATGAACAAAAGCTTCAATGTGCATTGTCATTAAAAATATTTAAATGAAGGACTAAAGTAGGAATTTAAAATTAAAAAAAAAAATTACAGGGTAATATTATCCAATGCCTAAAAGCATGATAAAGACAATACCATCAAATGAAAACTAGCATTTATTTATACCCATAAAATATAATAAGAATTATCTATATCGATGTATTTAAGTTATCTTATATGATAAGTGTGATAATTTCCCATCTTACTTTTAAATGGAAAGATCTTTTAAGTACTTTGTTTATTTATTTTGTGTTCATGAGACAGAGACAGAGCAAGAGGATGAGCAAGCAAGAGAGAGAATGGGTTTGCCAGAGCCTCCAGCCGCTGCGGTCAAACCCCACCTGCACGCACCATCCTGTGTGTGCAATCCTGTGCTCATGCGCACATTGTGCGTCTGGTTTATGTGGATTATGGGGAGCTAAACCTGGGTCCTTAGGCTCTGCAGGCAAGCACTTTAAACACAAAGCCACCTCTCCAGCCTGAAAGTAGATATTTTGATAGAGGTTTCTGTTTTTGTGAGAAAAATGTGGGTTGAGCCAGAACTTCAATGAATCCTGTGAGCAAAATGCCTAGAAGAAAATAACAAAGGAAAACTTAGATACCACCTAAGAGCCACCTCCCACGCCCCATCATGTGGTAAAGAGGTCAAAGGCTTATGGGCTCAATAATATAAAACTTTTGTTTGCCATCCCCTTTCATTTTCCTTAAATGTCAAACTGACTGTGAGGATATCTGACAACAAGAATGCCTTATAACTTTTAGACTGTTCAATTTTTCATTTACTTTTCTTTCTTTAGAATATAGTCAGGGTCACTCTGTCAACTCCAGCTTCCAAGCAGTGGCCTGAAATGGTGTTTCCTGTTTTAAAACATGACTTGCAATATCCCATTAGACAGCAATAAAATAGTCAAACCATCTGCTGGGTCATACTTTTAGTTTTCTTTGAAATGCAAATTCACCATGTGGAAATATCCTGAATCAGCTATTTTTGACATACTTTTTTTTTTCCTTTTAGTGAAGAAGCCGCTTGCCAGAGCTTAACATGGAAGTACAACCTCATATGCATTGCTGTTGTTCAGTTTTCTTTTAATTCTTTGTAGATTCTAGATATTAAGCTTCCATCTGCGATATAACTGGTAAAGATTGTCTCTCCCATTCTGTGGGTAATCTATTGGCTCTGGTTATGGTGCGTTTCTCTGTGTAAATTCTTTTTAGCTTCATGAGGTCTCATTGGTTGAGTGATTTTTTTTTCATTTCCTGGGCTACCAGGGTTTTGTTCAGGAAGTCTTTCTCTACTCATATATAGTGAAGAGTTTCTCCTATTTTTTTAATTCTAGTAGTTGAAGAGTTTCAGGTCTTATAATAATGTTGTTAAAAATCAATAATAAGGCTGGAGAGATGTCTTAGCAGTTAAGGTGCTTGCTGCAAAGCACCTAGGCTTGATTTGTCAGTACCCACATAGGGCAGATGCATAGGAATGCACATACATCTGGAGTCATTTGCAGTGGCTGGAGGCCCTGACACACCCATTCTCTCTCTCTCTCTGAAATAAATAAGTAAATAATTTTAAAAATCAATAATAATATAATACTAGAAATTTCAGGATTTTATGCAAATTAAATGGATGCTTAAATAATCAATGAATAAAAGATACCATGTAGAAATTTTAAAATACTGCAGACAAAACTGAAAATACATACATACAGACACACAAAAACTGAACTAATAGGAAATTCCTTAGCTATAAACAGGTTTGTATTCATAGGTCTTCAAAAGAGTGAGCTGGGAGGATTACTATATGTCAGTGTGAACAATAATCACATTGAGGCTCAGAGAAGACAGAGGATGGGGGAGAGACAGAAAGAGATAGAAAATGAGATAGATCGAGAAATAATTAATCTAACTTTACAGATTAAATAATGGGAAAGAGAATAACAAATCTACAATACAAAAACCAGGAGAAGAAACAGAAAAATAAAAAATAAATAAATAAATATATATATATATATATATATATATATATATATATATATATATATATACACAATAAATGATAGAAAAACTAACAGAATCAGTAAAACTGAAAGCTGGGTCTTTGAAACAGTAAATTAAATTGAGAAGTATTTAGCCAAATGGACTGAGATACTAGAGAGGACATAAATGAAATTTATAATGTTATCTCAATGTGTAAATAAATCAAAATTTCTTTAATTGTAAAGGTATGTTCATTGGCACACTATTGGATTAGCTACATAAAGTGGACGTGAGCCTGATTTGACCATGGTGGTTTTAGTTCATATACTAATAGGGCATAGTACGCATTTTCATAAGGATATTTACATATAAGTCCTTAATGATTTGATTATGTTCTTTCCCATATGACACTCTATCACTGTCCATCCCATTATTCCATTTCATTCTTTTAGTAAATTTCATTTTCACTTATTCAAGATTACATATATGTGTATATATAAGTATGTATATAATGTATAATATATAAAATTTGATGTATCTACATAAATACTATAATCCATGGATGAGAAATACAAGTATGTTTGTCTGTGTCTGATGAGGAATGGCCATATCCACAAATCTAGTCGATCCTTTTTCCTGTAAATAAGGCATAATTTCCCTCTTCTCTATGACTGTGTAACTTGTGCACGCGGTCCTCTAGGGACACTCACCCATGTGGACCTCATAACCTTGCTACTGTGAATAGTGTTGCGATAAGCATCAGTGACATGTTGGCTTGGAGTCCTTTATTTGAACCCTCTGCAGCAGTATAGTGAGGGTCATATAGTAGACCTATTTTAGTCATTTTTTTGAACATCTATACTGATTACCAAAATGGCTGGACTACTTTACAAACCCATCAAAAGTGGGTAAGTTTCCCTTTTCTTTGAATATTCACCAGTATTTGTTTTTGTTCTTAACAACAGCCATTCTGTCTGGAGTAAGATGAAGCACAAGTGTAGTTTCAATTTGCATTTCCCTAAGGGATAGTGATACTGAATCTTGTTTCAATACATCATAAATTGAACTACATGTTTTGACAACTAATTTCATTATCTTATTTTAAGTTGTTTTATTTTAGTTTATTTTTGTTTTTATACATTCTGTAATTTAATCTTTTGTTAGATAGGTAATTAATTTCTTCTCCCATTCTTTTTTTTTTTAATTTAATTTATTAGTTTTCTTTTCAGAAAATACAGGCAGTTTGGTACCATTATTTAGGCTCATCTGTGATCTACCCCCTCCCATTAGACCCTCCTTTTTAATGAAAATGGGTCGTGCATTGTGGAGTTAGCCCCCAGTTATTAGTATGATAAATGTCTCTGAAAATCATGACCCAACATGAAACTCTGACATTCTTTCCGACCACTCTTCCGCAAGATTTCCCTGAGCCATGTTGGGTTCATTTTTGGTCTGATTCAATGCTGAGGTGTTGGAGGCCTCTAAGGCTTTGGCTCTCTGATTTGGTTAGGTGTCCCTTTCCTCTATGTTTTTCCTATGCAAAAACTTAAAGTGTTTATGTGACTCAAGAAAAAAAAAAAAAACAAAAAACAATGAACTAGAAAACCAAACTTGGAGTCTAAAGAAATGTGAAAGTCATGTGCATTATTGACACTACAAAATATGTAAAACAACTCCACATAAGCAGGAAAAGTCTTATATCCGTTAATGGGTTAACTTACACAATATGAAGCAGCAACCTAAAATTTGACAATAAAAGGACCAAAAATCTGATGAAGAAATAAGTAAAAAGGGGGACTGGAGAGATGGCTTAGCAGCTAAGCACTTGCCTGACAAACCTAAGGTCCTTGGTTCAAGGCTCGATTCCCTAGGACCCACGTAAACTAGATGAACAAGGTGGAGCATGTGTCTAGAGTTTGATTGCAGTGGCTGGAGGCCCTGGTGTGCCCATTCTCTCTCTCTTTGCCTCTTTATCTCTCTGTTGGTTGCTCTCAAATAAATATTTTTTTAAAAAATTTATTAAAAAGAAAGTAAAAAAAAATCACAAATACACATTTATCCAAGGATGACCAATTAACACATAAAAGGTGTCCAATAATGCTATACATTAGAGAAATGAAAACCAACCCTGTAAAGAAATATCACTGCTCACCTACTGGGATTGCCACTTTAGAAGAAATAGGAAAATTAAATTCTGAGGTAGAGATAGAGGAAATTTAAATCATTCTTATCTGTTGAAGGAAAGGGAAAAGTAGTATAGCCATTTTAAAACAGAATAAGACTTCATCCACAATCCAGATTTATATATACATAATTTGGCTTTTCAAGGTAGGGTCTCACTCTAGCCCAGCATGGACTGGGATTCATTATGTCATCTGAGGCTTCTCTCAAACTCACATTGATCCTTCTACTTCTCCTGCCAAGTGCTGGGATTAAAGGAATGTAACCACCATGCTCATCTCAAATTCTATTTATATATATACTCCAAAGGATTGAAAGCAGTATCTCAAAAATATCTTTATACTGGTGTGTGTGGCAGCATTATTCATGGTACCAATAATGTGAGAACAGCCCAAGTTTCCAATGTTAAATAAGCAATATAAGGATTATGTACACATTTAATACTATTTAACAGGGCTAAGGAATAAAAATTTGAAACATTCTACAACATTGATAAAGCTTGAAGCCCTTATCTACAATATAATAAGTCAGTTATATATGAGTAGGTTCCAGTGATGAAAGAAAGTATGTTCAAAGTCATAGATATAGAAAATAAATTATTATTGATACAACTGGGCAGTAGTTGTTTTTTGTATTATTAACAATACGGTGTCTCCTAAACTGAATTCCCATTTCTCTAAAAATTTTATTAGTTTGGCAATTTCAAAATTAATATAATTCACTTAAATATTATTTTCTCAGTATATAGTGTGATTCATTTTTTCAGTGGGGTAAAAATCTTAGTCTTTTCTACATAGTACCTGTTCAAGCACACAGTACTCCTGTTAGGTGACAAGTATGATAAGTTCTATGTTTTCTTTCACATCCATATATGTTTGATGGATTTTACAAAAATATCTGCAGCTTTGCATAAAAGTGACTAAGAATGAAATTTATTTAAGATTATACAAGCAACGGATGTAAAAAAGGGTTTACTTACATTTTCATCAAACTGAGCCAGTGTCAGAAGGTGAGAAGTATATAGTTTGTTCCCTCATTCATATTCTGATAATCTGCACCCTTTTTGCTTTCATAATGGACTTCTATAATGAACCTTTAGTCTTGTTGTGCATGTTTCCATTTAGAGGTGCAAATACCATTTTCAGTATCTGAATGGGTGACTTATTACTGTCATTTTAGATTTCCAGTAATGTTGAAACACATTTAGAAAGAATAAATGTCTGATATTTTTCATTTATGCTTTAACTAAAGTCAGCGTTAGTAAAATGAAAGATTTTTCAGAGATGATGCTAATAATATCAGTTAATCTTTGGGCCCTTTTCAAATACATAGTCCAAAGTGTCCAAATTATCAAGTAATTGACGAATAACTGAGTTAGACTTTGGCTCATTTTTGCTGCTGAAGTTTTAAAATGCTGCCCCATGTCTCAGGGCTTGCTACTGAGCAAGTTTTGTTTCTCCCTGAAGTAATTCGTCCATTGTGAGTTGGGGAGGCCCTACCCCGATCATCTTCACGTTGGCGTCTAAAGTCTAACCCTCACCTGGGAAAAGAAGTCACGTGTCAGAGAGCATGACGCACTGTGTGAAGTACGCGAGCATCCTCCCTGTTGGTCTCTTTTTCACAGTTAGTCTAAGAAAGCAAAACACAATGGTGCCAAATACAAGTAATGCTATATTCTTTAACTCTTAACATTTGGGATTTTGTTTCACCCTTTGAAGTAATATGAACTTTAAGATAAATTATATATATGTATACAGATGTATGCACTTGGTATGGATACATCAAGTGTTGGTACCTTTCTTTCCCTCTTCCCTGCCCCAATTCAGCTAGAGGGCCTCCTCAGGGGGGTTGCTAGTATTCCCCGTGGGATTGTGGCTTATGCATTGTGGGAGCAGCAGTCAGGTATTGGAGGGTGGTAGGCAATTCCTCTGGACATGGTGTCCCAGCTGAAACCACGGATGAGCAACTGCAAGAGTGGGGCTTCCACGGTGAGCCTGACAATCAGCACCGCAGTGAAGGAGGCAGAGGACACTCAACACCTACCAAAGCAGAGATCCAGAGGCTCCTGAGAGCTCATCACTGAAGAAGACTTAAAACTCTGGAAGAGGGGATAAGAAGATTGTAGGAACCACAGATTTGGGACAATTTCAACAGGAAAATTAAGCATATGAAAAGAGTATGAGTTGAAATCAAAATTAGTTAATCAAACAACTATAGATTATTTGATGATTAAAATAGTAGATACAAGGTGAACTAACAGGCACATAAAAATAATATTTCTTCAGAAATAGTAAAAAAAAAAAGAAATTTATTTTCAAACTTCCTTTGTAGTCTCTACTTCTTTTTCCCATGTCTCCCACATTTATGATTTAGGGACCATTGCTAGTTTTATACTGTTATAAAGAGCATGAGAATCTATATTTGCATACATAAATATGTACCTCTAATATTACTAAAATATTAATTACATACCGTTTAATTTCTTTTTGGTGTTTTTGTGGTGGGGTCTTACTGTAGCCTAGACTGACCTGAAACTCACTCTGAGGTCCCATGACTCTCCTATCTTTGCCTCCCAAATTCTGACATTAAAGGTATGAACTATCACATACAAAGGCCAAGAAATACTAAGCTGTAGCTCATTACTAATATGTTAGCTTTCATGTATTTAACATTTTTTGTAGCTTTTCAAAGTTGAATAGAATCTCTACATTGTAAGTTTTATTGTCTGCTCATACTGATTGGGCCTTGTTCCTTACTTCATTGTTTCAGAGGAAACTCAATTCTTCATATTTTCTAAATGACTACCAGTGGAATTCCACACCAAATTTCTTTTTCTTTTATACACACAACTGTAAGGCAATGTCATGAACATATACTCAAGTGTTTAGGTCCAGTTGCACAAATATTCTTTTTTATCCAAATCTTTTCTGGGCATATACTCTTGAACCCAAATCCATTCCCTTTGTTCTCCTGGGTTAGTGGCTGAGGTTTCTCAGCAAGGACAGCTGGCATGCCTTAGCTACAACACAACACCACCTCTTCCACCCTTATTTATAGTCTATTTACACTGTAGTTGATGACACAGAAAACATATGGATTAAATAGTTCAATACTCATATGTAAGGGATTGATGGAATAATGATCTATCACAGTGCATTTCCTGTGAACTATAAAGTGTAAACCATGAACTAAAACCTGGACATTAAGCATTGATCATGTCAGTAAAGCTCTAAGAACAGAGATATAGAAATAATGTCAATGATACTATAGCCAAGTGATGAAAGTTGAATGATTACTATTAGTCACAAGTCTTAATTATAGGTGACCATTGCCAGGCAATTTCCCTCAACATATTCTAGAGCATAAATGATCTCAGATTTTCTGTGGCACCTAGTTCTTGTTTTTGTGTTCAGAAAGAAAAACTATATCTGAATGAAGTTGGAATGTCACTATAGTAGATAACTAAATTCTACCATTTAACAAAATAAAGTAGCTTTATTTATTTAATACATTATATTATATATTTATCATTACATGTTTAATACAATATGATACTGTGCTGAGAAATTTCATAATGGCCATTGAGCTGCTGGACTCTTTTATTAAAGGTAAGTTAACCATAAAAAACATTGTTTTACCTTTACAGAATCAGGAATATATAGCCTAGCCCAGGGCTTCAATGTCAGGTGACTTTTTGATTTTGGACACAATAAACATTTAATACATTAAGATTCAGTATTCAGGACTGATATAAAGATGAAACAAACCAGCATGAGAATCAGGTATAGACTGAAGATGTGACTGTTGCTTTCCACACATCATAATGGTCCACAGTCTTGGGCATGAATTCATCAAAAGATGTATAATATATATCATTTATGTAGCATTTGAAAAGTAAAATTTAATTCAAAAATCAATTGTGTTTAAAGTTACTAATAGTCTAGGTAAATACAGACTTAGATGGGTAGGTCTTTTAAATTTTCACATATGGGTTTCTAAATTGGGATCTATAAAAGCATCAGGAAACCTATGGACCATTGTCATTTAAAAGTAATGTGATGTTAATGGTGGCATATATATACTGCAATGTCATGTATATATATATTAAAATATTTTAAGGAATATTTTAAGGAATAATGATTGTCAAATCTTTGCTTATATGAGCATCTAATATAAAGCTTAAAGACTTGTTCTCTTATGTTATATGTAATTGAAATAAACTAATCACTGACTATCTGTGTCACCTCAGTAAAGTCACTTACACTTTCTGTGCCTCAGCGTATTATTCTGCGAATAAGTACATGTGACATGTTTATTCCACACTGTTATTTTTGAGTATAAAGTATTTGAATACGTCAAGCCTTCATAACTGTTATAACTTTAGAGCCATACAAAAATTGAAGTTACAACATTTGCTACAGTTGAAAAAATTGTACCATAAGACTGAAATGCTTTGAAAAATCCTATGAAAACTGCATAGAAAACTACTTTGAAGAACTAAATGGCACAAACATTTTCCAATGCTTTATCAACATAATATACATTTCAACCATGATTCTCATTAACCCCATGTCAGTAGATTTGGCTATTAACATTATCACTCATAGAGAAAGCAATGAATCTGCATCCCTTCAGAGAGTTCTACAATTATTTTAGTATGCCTTTCACTATAATCACTCTAAATTGCACAGCTGCAATACCTAAAAAAAAATGTAAACTATACGTATACCAGCCAAAACTATTTTGACTAGTAGGAACAAAATAAAAATATATACACTTGAAAAAGTTCTACTTCTTGGGCTGGAGAGATGGCTTAGTGGTTAAGGTGGTTGCCTGCAAAGCCAAAGGAACTCTATTCAATTCCCCAGGACCTATATAGGCCAAATGCACAAGGTGGCACACTCATCTGGAGTTTTTTACAATAGCTGGAGGCCCTGGCACATCCATTCTCCCCCCCCCTCCCATCTTTCTCACTTTTGCTTTCTCAAATATTTTTTAAATTTATTTTAAAGTTCCATTTCTTGAAGCTTTTGATCAAGGACAGATTCAAGCATTTAGTTGTTACCATTGTGAAATCTTCAACTAAGCAGTTCAAACCAGCACACATTAAGCACATTTATTTTCCGATGGTTAGGAGCTGTGTGACAAAGGGGGCATTACTATCACTAATACTAATTTATTAACTGAAATGTATTCATGGTGGCCTTTGATCTGAGGAAGCTCTGTCATTTTTCTGTGACCTGAACTTACACTGTCTTAAATTGGTTGAATAAAATTATGTGACACCAAGCTTAACTAATTACACCTATGCAGTAGCAGAAAATTAAGCATATAAATGGAATATTGATCTTCAAGGAGACTGTTGTCTTATAATGGGAAAAGAATTAGCTAAAGGTATGTTTCTGCAAGCAATGATAAGGTAATTATTAGTAATAAACTTATAACTTACCATTAATTTGTGACAAGAGAATATTTCAACAAAATGTTTCAAATACTTAAAACCTTTCATTTTTTTATCCCCAAATCATAATACCCTGTATTTACATGGGTCTGTGTGTGTGCATGTGTGTGTGTGTGTGTGTGTGTGTGTATGAGAGAGAGAGAGAGAGAGAGAGGTTAAGAACCAAGAAGAGCTGAATCTTAATGGTGCCTGTCTGAGAATTTGCCATTTCACTACAGCCAAGTTACTATTATCAGCTGATTATAGTATATTGTGATTTCTGCTACAGACAATTCATCACTCCATTTAATTTGTTATCTAGGCAAAAAAGAAAGGTAACATTAGTTTTCTTTTGTCAATTTTTATTCATTTTTAAGCATAAACTGACCAACTAATTATATTCTCTTATTAATGCCGCATTTCTTGTAACAAATACCTATTTGAAAGAAATAAGAATTTTAACAAAACACATTTAATTGCTTAATTTATTTAATATGAGCAATTTGCACATATGTTGCTTACCTTGTAGTTTCCAACACTAAAGCACAGCTGCCATGCTTCATTAATATCTGTTCTTCCAGTACTAATCACTTTTTAATCACATTAAAAAAAAACGGAAATACTGAAGCAGACCTACATGATGAAATGAAGGCTCATTTTTAAAAACAATATACTCATGACCCCGTACTACTTGAATTGCTAGGCTTTCCTTTCTACTTTATTCTCCCATGTTACTTAAAGTTGAGTAACTTTTCATTTCTCAACCACCGATACAGCGTACATTGGGGGTACTGGCTCAGCTTGCTGTGTCACAGGTGTGGCTTCACCCTATAACTCCACAGTACTCTGCCTGTCTTCAGTGCTTGCAGAGTCGGGGTTCTAGAGAACGTGAGCCTTGAGCTGTGATGGGTGGGCATAATTGCGTTGATCAAATTCCACATCCATTGAAGGGGCATGCGCTGTCCCTTGTTTCACATGCCACTAATGTGTTCATGCACAGCCATCTCAACTCACTATGTTTTTAATATTCAAACACTTTTCCCATTGTAGATTGACATACAGTTAATGCTATTATGGAGGATTCTGTATTCTCAAAAACATCTTAGGGATGAAGAACTTTCAGTGATTGTTGAGAGACATGGAAAGCAACAAAACTTTCAATTTTCTAGTTGAACATATAATTTACCTGGTCAACAAAATGGCAGTTTTATGATATCACCTCCCATACTACAGAAGACTTTTTAGTTTCTTTAAAAGAGGTTTGGGGTATAGACTTTCATGTGTGCTGTTTGTATTTGGGTTGAAATATTGTCTAGCATAAGTGCAGGAGGCTGCAATGGGATTCAGGAGAAACAGTCTTAGATAAGCTGGAGATGAGGTGGTGGGTGAGCTCTGTTCAGGCATTGGTAGGGGTACAGTTGGCCCTGAAATCAGTGTTAACTCAGCAACAATATTATGCATTACAGTAACCGAAGAAGATAAGAACCAATTTATACTTAAATTTATATTTACCATTGTGTGATGTATGTGTATATAGGTTTAAGTTCAAATATATTTGAGTGAAAGCACAGGTGTATGAAGTGGTCACAGGGCAATGTTACTTGTGATCTTCATGGTTCACCTTGTGGCAGGTCTTTTCTGCAGTTTTATGGGGCTCTCCCTTCTCTGTATCCTGTCTTGCCCTAAAAGTGCTGGACTTACAGACACTTGTGCCTCTGTCTGGCTTTATGAGGTTGTAGAGTCATAAATACAGGCAATCAGACTTGTACTGCAAGAGCTTTATCCACAGAGCTACAATTATTTCTTATTCCAGAAACTTAATAAAGTTTAAACAAGGAATCACAAACATTAATATTTTCTTTTAAAAAAATGTATTCATTTGTTTAAGAGAGAAAACGTTGAAGGTAGATGAACAGTTATAAGTCTCAACAGGGGTATAGAGGTAGTGCCCAAAAAGAAGGACCCTGGAGAGGGTGGGCTGAAGCCCAACATTAAACAATTTGGCTCAGACATATAACTTGCAGTACTGCAAAAAGATGCTACCCACATTGACCTACAAGGATCCCAAAACAAGACAGGCTTCTGTCAAAGCACTTGATTACCCACCTGAGGTAAAAGGTGAGACCCTATTTCTGAAGACACCACATGCTGTTGACACAGAACATGGCGAGACCAGGATGGAACACAGAAAAGAGTCAGTTCTCAGACAGCAAATTGAATGCTGGAAAGGGCTACATGAGCTCTGGGGATGGGGGGAGGGGGTGTGTGGCCAACAAGGGTGTGAGCAAGCAGGAAGGATGCTAAGCTACTCAGAAGCAGCCAACCTGACAATCAGTACACACCAGTGCAATGGTGGCACACAGGCTTGGAGGGTAACCAATGGCTCTCTGATTGACTAAGAGATCGGTTCAGTGAAAAGGAACCCACATCTGGAACTGGGAACAAGTTCTGAATACCATGGAGACAAAGATGAGGCTCTTCAGTGTCACCCTCCCACTAATCCTTGGCTAAAAGAGGGCCACATCCACCCAGCTCTATATGAATAGTGGCTGTCCAACTGAGCCCATGCTGAGGGCACTCTCCTTTGGAGAATCTGTTTGTTTTTGTCAGAAGGTAGTGAGACCCCAGGAGATAAATCACCCCTGGCATTTCAGCCATGGCATAGGTGAAACCATAAAATTGGGTAAAGGAGCAAGAGGGTTGCTTCCGTGGTGAGCCTGACAATCAGCACCAGGGTGAAGGAGACAGACCCTGAGGCATCTCAACACCTGCCAAAGCAGAGATCCAGAGGCTCCTAAGAGCTCCTCACTGAAGTAGACTTACAACTTATCCACCGAGGCTCAGGGAATTTTATGGAAGAGGGCAAGGGGCAGGAAGATTATAGGAGGCACAGATTGGGATGTCATGCCCAGTGGAATTGGGCCCTCCCCCAGTCTCTGACTGTTGCTCCCACAAGGCATAACCCACAAGCACATGGAGAATACCCGATGCCCCTCTGAGGAGGGTCCCTGCACAATGGAGGCAGGGAAGGGGGGAAAGGACAGTATCAACACACGATGCGTCCATGCAAATTTTGTTCTTAATAAAATGAAAAAAGAGAGAGAGAGAGAAAGGAGAAAGAACACAGAGGGGTTGAGGAGAGAGATAGAGTGTGCCTGCACTAGGGACATTTGCCAGTCAAATAAACCCCAGATGTTTATGCCACTTGATAAGCCTGGCTTTATGTGGGTACTGGGCAGTTGAACCCAGGCTGTCAGGCATTCAAGTAAATGCCACTAAACTATCAGCCATCTCTACAGATAATACTTTTTTAGTATGGTAAAAAAAAAAAAAAAACTAGCATATTTTAGGGAAGTTATAAAGAACTAAGTTTTAGATCAGTAGCTCTATTAATAAAACAGAATACAGATTTAAAAGAAGATTTAAAGAATGAACTTTTAAATGTTTACTATATATCTAACATGCATAGTTGATCCTCTGTAACTTCCTCCTTAAATATTTTATTGAAATGGACTACTTAGTTATTTTTTAATTTGCTTTAATAATTATAAATTAATCCCACCTACTACAGTGTCATTCAAAAGGTTCGTCATTTCTGCATGAAATTTATAGTGTTCAGTGCTGTTGTAAAAACTGCAATATAAAAGGGCATATTTGAAGAAAACAACAACTACTCAAGTAAGAATCAATAAAATAAATGAAACATTGATATATATTCTTGTGAAAATAATGGAAAATTAGAAAAAAAAATGGAAAGGTTGAAAATGTATTTATCTTCTACATGAAACATTTCTTAAATAATATTTTGGCTAAATGTTCAGAAGCTGGAACTGTGGAGGGAGTTCAGTTGGTAGATTACTTGTCTAGTACGCATGAATCCCTATATTTAATCCCCAGTGCTGCAAAATACATGGTGGCACTGGCTTGTGACCATAGCATTGGGGATGAGGAGACAGAAAAATCAAAAAACCTGCATTGTGATTTTTCCTCAACCTAGGCTACCTAAGGCCCTATCTCAAAAACAAACAAATAAATGAGTTTATACTTAAACTAAAACAATTTAGTAACAAAAGCAATCATATACATTTACATGAGGGCACTGTACTTTATGAACATTTATCTAGAATGACTTGGGATGTAAGCCTGGATGGCCTCAGTCTTGCTGCCTCCCTACTCCTGAGATTACAGGCATTTTCCACCATGTCTCCTTTGGTATATTTCTGAATCTCCTTTTGCTTTTTCTTGCTTGGCTAAAATATATTTTATTTGAAATCAACCTTATTTATTCTGCTTCTATAGAGATTATTTTAAATAAGTCTTTATCTATATTACAAACAAAAAACTAGACAACTATTATTGCACTTATCTTTGGAGCCTGCATATCCAGCAATAGATTTAGGACCCTTGCTTAAAGAGTTATCAATGTAGACAAGAGTCATACCACTGTGGTTCATGAGTGAGTGGTTGAGATTTTATTAATCCATATAATAAAAATGTAATGACTAACCATGAAAAGGTCATAGAAGAGTAAAGGATGAGTGCTCTAACAGAAAAAAATAGAGTAATATAAATTGGATTTGAGAGATGTTGCATGAAACACATTTGATAATTGATGTTCGTGTTTCAATATACACTTTCAGTAGAATTTAATATTGATCAAAGTCGAAGGAAGAAGGAACTGAGGGAAAACATCAAGCACAGAGAGGAGTATGTTTTAGGTTCCTGAATGAGAATAATGCTTATTAAAAGTTAACCAAAAAGCTATAAGGTTTTGCTCAAATGTAGTCACTTCTCTAACCTCAGGCCTCTGATAGCTGTAATCATTTTATGAGACAAATTAAGTATTCAACTGTGAGCTGTCACCCTACCTCTTTCCAATAACTCCTTTCTCCAAATCACTGTTCATCTGAGATCCAAAATACAATTCAGATCATGCAACTTTTCCGTGACAATGCCTCTGTCATTTCTGTCCAGGCCTCTGAATTTGTCCCATGTGCTTCAGTGCGACAGGTTGTTGTCACCTCCTGTATATCATCCCCTGCTATTTCTTCTCTGCTCACATGGTAGCAAGTCCTCGGCTCCTGCAGTCCCGGAGCACCGAGTGCTCTATTAACTTGGAGACTTGTGCACAGCGTATCTTTAGGTAGATTTTCCATCACTCTGTCTGCTGTGTTCTTTCTTCTCCTCAGTGACTTTCAAAGTGAAGTTCTTCAGAAGTTTTATTGGAATTTTAATACCTAAAGGTAATGTAATTGGGCATACGCCCTCCCAAGACCGCCATTTTCTCTCCCCTGCACCCACCACTTTTCACCAAGCTTCTACTTCTTTCCAATGAAAGAAGGACTTTATTTTTGCCCCTCTGCTATCATCCATATTTCAATGCTGCTGAGATCCTATCTGTCTAGATATTGTGGTGGTTAGTGACAGTTGCTATGAGATCAAAATGTAACAGTCACTGTGTACGGAAAGATGGTGTCTCGGCGTTCTCTCCCTTGCCTTTTTCTGTACACTCTTCCACGGTGTTCCCTGAGCCTTGGAGGGTATATTTATTCATGTGTCAGTTGGCACTGAGCACTTAACATTCACTTATAATTAGCACATTGGCAAGTTGTGAGTCTCCCCAGTAGTCACCACCATCTACCAAAAAAGGAGCTTCTCTGATCCAAGGTGTGATCATCACTAATCCAAGGGGAAAAATATATCCTCAGCAGATAGAACCACTGAGGGTACACGCTCCAAGCTGTTCAGTGCAAGAGTGAGTGCGTTAAGTAAAATAAAATAAGATAAAGGTGAATTTCCCCTGCCCTTGGGTGTGGTGTGTGTGCAGCACACACGTGTGCATGTCCCCCAGTGTTCCAGACACGAGCCTGCAAGGGTGCACAGCCCTGTGGAGTCCAGAAAGGAGCGTGAGCTTCCCCACTCCACTGCCCCTTCACCAGTCACTTGCCAGTTCTCTTTTTACCAGGACTCTCTTCCTGATCCCAGAAGTTGCTATTTTATTTTTTTATTCAGCTCTGACAATTTTAGGGTATCTGCTTACCTGTGAGTCTTGAGTTACAGATGCCGAGAGACAAGGCCACATTGAACTTGAGAAGTCGCACAGGCTCCTCAGGCCCTCATATTTGTAAAGAAAGTGATTTTAATCACTGAGCCATATATCCAGCCCAAATTAAATTTTTGATTAACATACTTTAGCATATTGTCATTAATTATATATGAATATTCATTTAACCTGAAGAAAAATTAAGTACATTTTTGAATAGAATTTATTCATAAATATCTCCTTTAAAGTTGATTACAGCCAACATTTCCAGAATTAAAAGAATAGGATATGCTTAAATAATTTAATAACCAGAAAAATTTTGGGGAATATAGTTTTCAATAAACTGAACATCAGGCAATAAATAATACTGATTCCTGAGAGCTTTAGTAAAATTATTTGAGGCATAAAATAATCCCATTTAGTCCCTCAGAAGTCCATTCAAATATAGTATCAGGAGGGCAAACAAAAGGGCAGCTCAGGATCTCCCTGTATTTGCTCAGAAATGTGTCTGGGTGCGTGTGTGATCTGTCATGCAGTATGGTTGATGTGTGTGTGTATGTGCCTATGGTGTACACGTGTGTTTGCAGAGGTAAATCCCCCACATGCTCTGCTTACACAGAGGCCAGAGAAAGGTGCGGCCTGGCCTTCTCTATCACTCTTCACCTTTACTTTCTTGAGACAATCTCCCACTGAACCTCGAGCTCACTATTTGACCTGCAGGCCCCAGTGATCCTTCTGTTTCTGCCCATGTCAGGACTGGTGTTCCAGGCATATGTGGCCAAGCCCGCTCTGTATGTTGGGGATCAAGCTCAGGTCCTCACACAGCCTGACAAGCACTCTCGCTGGCTGAACCATCTCCCCATCCCCTCATTAATGCTGCTTAGAATTAAACATGCTTGCTTATGTGCCGTCACGAACACAAGGTCAGAGGAGGGCTCACTCAGAAAAGATAGCTTCCTTTCCACGCACCAGGACCTGAGTTCAATGCCTAGTACCCACATGGAATTCTGGACCTAGTGGTATGTGCCTGTAATCCCAATGCTGGGGGACATAAGCCCAAGTATTCTTGAGTCTCATTAGCCAGCTCGTGGAACATAATTTGTCAACTCCATAGCCATGCAAGACCCTGTCTCCAAGAGGTGTGATGGCATAACCTGAGCAAAACGCCCAAGATTTCTTCTGGTTTCCACATACACATACAGATATGGGTATCTGCATACAAGGGTGCCCACTCACATGAATACAGACATATTCACTGCCCATTCACAAACAGGCAAAACTAGGTGAAAGGGTATAGCTGCAATGCAGTGGCAATTCCAGTGTGACATCATAAATTGTGCCACTTTATTGCCATTACTTAGGGTTAGTCACTCAACATTCTTGTCATTTCGTTTTATGTAATAATCGCTGATTTGCGTTCATTTTCCACTTGCATACCCACAAGTATCTACTGTATCACTTCTCTTAATATTAATTCGTCATTATCCTCGGACATCATAAGCATTCAGTGACTTCTTAAGTAGTGTTTTAAATGATTGAATAAATGGGAAATAGTAATTTTCAAGAAAATAGCATACTTAGGTTCAAGCCCAGTTACTTCACTTTGTGTCAAATACTCAAAGTGGCATTTGACACACTACAACTTACGTTTCATTTTCTTATAATGAATCTAATTATAAGACTTGGTTAAAAGGATTGTTATGAGTATTTAATAAAAAAATCACATACAAATGTCTAGCCTGGGAGAAAAAGTCTGCACATGTTTATATTTATACTCATGCCATCATGATTCAGTGATAAATCATATAAAATAATAGAAATCTTCAATAACCAAGACCCAAAGGTTGGTACAATATTGGATCAACATCTAAATTTAGCACTAAAAATTATGAGTGAAGTAAAACTTAGCCTATTACTGATATTTTTGAGCATTTTATGTTTTAAAAACATTGTAATGGTGGACATCTTTTCCAAATAAGATAGCTTTTTAACATGTTAAAAATTATGGAGATGGAAATGTTAATTACACTATACCTAAAAAATGCATTGAAGCCATCTTTTGTTTGTTTGTTTGTTTTGTTTTGTTTTTCAAGGTAGGGTCTCACTCTAGCACAAGCTGACCTGGAATTGACTTTGTAGTCTCAGGGTAGCCTCAAACTCATGGCGATCCTCCTACCTCTTCCTCCAGAGTGCTGAGATTAAAGGCCTGCACCACCATGCCCGGCTTTTTTTGTTTATTTTTTTGTTCATTTTTATTTATTTATTTGAGAGCAGCAGACAGAGAGAGAAAGAGGCAGAGAGAGAGAGGGAGAGAGAGAATGAGCACACCAGGGCCTCCAGCTGCTGCAAACAAGCCCCAGACATGTACATCCCCTTGTGCATCTGGTTAACGTTGGTCCTGGGGAATTGAGCCTCGAATCGAGGTCCTTAGGCTTCACAGGCAAGCGCTTAACCACTAAGCCATCTCTCCAGCCCCAAAGCCATCATTTTAAAAAGTTTATTTTCATACTAATACTGTAACCACTGTTTCAAAAAAGTATTTTCTTGAATAATGTATCCATTCAAATTCTTGAATAATGATCCATTCACTTTAGCTTATGCTTCGTGCATAGGTCGACTTCCTAGAAACATGCAGTATTCTAAATAATACAGGAAGGCAATATTTTTGGTGAGCTGAAGAGTTTTAAAGCTGTTTCTTCCCTCACTTCTCAAAATACACCACATGTAAAACAAAAAGTTATCATTTGAAAATTATTGGAAATTTGAATTATAACATTTATTCATATATATCTATATATATTCTATATCTATAGTACTGATTCTATAGCAACAGTAAATTAACTCATGCTCCTTTATTTTAAAAATGGATTTTTAGGTATCACTTCTTGGTTTTTAAAATATTCACATTTGTGTACAACAAAATACTTTAGCACAGAATTTGTTAACTATAATTTTAAAAGTTGTAAATAATATATGGAGTTTGACTATATGATATGAATGCCAAGTTTAGAAATGGAACTTGTTTTGTGTGCTCATTAAAGCACATGAAATATACATTTACCACTTTTTAAATATTTATTTTGAATATTATATATGTCATCTAGAATTCTGCTGTCATTACACATAGCATTAAATTTAAAAAAAAATGGGGAATTTGAGAATTCCTGCACAAAATAAGTGATGTTGAGCCAATTTTCAAAAGGATTTAAATGTCATCTTAGTTATACTAATTATGCCCAGGTAAATATGTATCTTTCTTTTATAAAAATAAATTGAGATTTTAAGTTGCATTACTTTTCCCCTAAGGACTTTTAAATATGCCTTTAATATTTCCACAGTAATCTAAAGAGGAACACTTAAAGACACTATGGTTCTGACCATTGCCCATTAAAGACATTGCAAGTTATGTCCGATGGAGTTCATAGGATTTACAGCTCCACTCAGCCATCTCTTCTTGAAGCTACTTGGGATGCATGATAACTGGCCCAGGATGGCAAGCTAAACTGTTTTCCAGCATGTATGCTCACTTGACTATTCCCAAGACCCTAACAATTTTGGATTTAAGTAAACAAATGTTCAGTGTTATATGCTCCATTTTGATTACTGCTATCCTGGAAGTACTATGTACTTTCACTCGTTTCTTCACAGGAGGTTAATCAGCACCACTGCATCCACCGTCCATTAAACTAAAATAGTCACTCCCAGCCTAGCCCATCATGGAGAATTCCAGTACTGAGCAATGCAGAAGGAGGTTTGTCATTTATGGTGTTGACATAGCAAACATGGAGTAAACTGCAATTAGTTCATCCTGGTCACTCAGTTATGAAATTGTCACCTGTAAGTGTTACTGTGTTAATCGCAATTCCTTTAAGTCAAAATTCTAAATTCCATAACTTATAACTCATTTGTGGACTGTTTTTTTACATTTAACCTCTAGCTTTGTTATTCACTAGTACATGCCATTAGTTACTTGGCTATGATGATGTTTGTGTTATAAAAAAAAATTACCTATTCCATCAGTCATATAAAAGTATATGTCTATATTTGTCTATAGCACAGAATATTTGAAACCAGCAATATACAACGGTGATAACGAGTATGCATTGACTCTGTGAAAGTTTTAGTCATCGTTTTTTAATTTTTTTTTGAGGTAGGGTCTCACTCTGGCCCATGCTGACCTGGAATTCACTATGGAGTCTCATGGTGGCTTTGACCTCACAGAGATCCTCCTACCTCTGCCCCCCGAGCACTGGGATTAAAGGCATGGTGAACCTTTTAGACATCATTTCTAATTGTAATTATTACATTTATGTAGTCAAATATTTATTCCAATGCAATATGACATCTCATGCCATCTGGGCATCATTCATCTTGTATTAGCATTTTGAATGGCTAACCTATGTCATGTCTATGCACATAGTATTCCCTATGACACTCACATAAGAGCTAAACATAATATGAGTGAATATAATATGAGTTTAGTTTTCATAAAGGATATCTCTTATTTTGTGATTCATGACAGTTTTAATTATGCTCCATATTCATTTATAAAATATAAAAATTGACAATATAGCAAAATAATTCTAGTATGTAGTGACTATAATAAAACTATCAATTGAAGAGAAAATATATTATTCTAGACATGCCTACAACATTTAGAAGTAACATTTGTGAATGAAGAAAAGAGGTCACTTCTGTGAACTTACAACATCTACAATTCAAATATGTCTAGCGATTTTTTTTTTTTTGGTAAAAGGTATCTAGAGTAAATGCTGAAACTAGAAAAAAAATGATTGAAGAAACAAAAATCATATATATTGTTTCAGTATGTACAACCAGGTAAATAGCAATCCTCTTGAGTCAGACATTGAATATTTTTAATATGAAATTAAAAAAAAGTATTTGGTCCTGGAAGAGATTTTTTTTTTTTGCCTCCCTCCTATTTCTGAAGAACACATAAGAAGGAAAATTAAGTAAGCAAATAGTGTTTCAGTAAACTGGTGAGGTCATACTTAGCCATGTTACCAGTTGGATCTGACAATAATGAAAACAACTTATAGCCATTAGATATCAGAATATTTCACTCTACATAAGAATGAGCCATGCATGAGGAAACATTTATCAATCATGTATACTTACAGATTTATGCATACCATTCAGAAAATTAGTCAACAAGTAACAGTTCATTCATGAAGTAAATTAATATTGAAATTAATAGTAACATTAATATTAATATAACATGCTTGAGCACTATGGAGAAAACATACAGTGTTTTCAATGCAAAATGCTTTAGTTGAATACACACTCTTAAACTACGTTTTTGTGATTAAACAGGAGTATATATTTGGAGACGATGACCATATGGATGAATGCATAAACAACTGACGGGAGGTGAGGATCCAGTCAGCCAAGTGCTTCCTTCACCATAGAGGGACCTGAGTTTGATCCTCAGAAACCACGTCAGAATGGAAGACAAGGTGGCACACACTTGTAATCCAGTCATGGAGAGGCAGAGATAGGAGCATACCTGGGTCTTCCTAGTCAGCTAGTTTAGATCCTTCCTCAAAAACAGAAAAGTGAAACGTGTTCTTGAGAGAAGTCACCTGAGATGGACCTCTGACCTCTGTCCTCTAGTCACCCAGCAGCACAGGGGCACATGCACCCACACAGGCATGCACCCCACAAACAAGAAAGCACCCACACATGTATTTTCACACATGGATAAATGAAACAAATCTGAGTGGGAATATATCAGACAAACTTAAGAGTTCTCCAAGGAGAAAGAAAGGGCCTTATTTATATTTGTGGTTAAAATTCATTTTTGTATATTTTAGAAATTATAGCTGGCACTCTATTTATTAAAATATTTCTGTTTTTTCACCCCAAGGTGATGCCTGTATTTTAGAAACAAGTTTTTTTTGACTGTTTACTACATGTATATAATATATTTTTATGATATTTACCTCAATTACCCTCTTTAATAATCCTCCCACTTCCACTAAATTCCTTCTTCCCAAGTAATCCATTACCTACTTTCATCTTTTTTTTTCCTTTTTTTTTGATGATCAACTGAGTTAAATTAGGGTAACTTTCATGGGTATATGAGAAGGTTATTTCCTGGTATTTGGGCAACTTACCAACTTACCAGTACACACACCCCTGAAGAATATGACTCCTCCTATTCCAACAGTAGTTAATTTCCAATAGTTACTCCTCCAACCACAATGGGCTAGTATTAATCAGAAAACTAAAAATGCTCTGAGTTCATAAGTATAGTGACCAGAGGAATATTTTATTAAGATAAAAAGTACTATACTTCAAAACCTAATAATATTTTTGCCTATAAGGAGGATAGAACCAATTATAAAAATAACTATTTTAACAACACTTGAGAGAAATACATGTGCTTACGAAAGATTCGACTTTATCAAATCATCATCTTCAAATCACACAATGATGATCATGAAGGTAAATATATAGTACCCTTCAGCTGACCTGAAGTCCCACACAGAACATTACTAGCATCGCTGAGAGCTGAATCTTTAATCTCAACGTCAGGTTACCAATAGCATAAACAGGGATGTTGAAGGGGCAAGATCAGGATGTTGAGAACACAAGAAAGTCTCAAGAGCACTAATGTATCTATTTAGAATCTCATGCAAGTGTATGAAAGAGCCAAATACAATTGAAATGGACAGACAGGAGGCTAAACTTGGGTAGCTTAATGTGACAGTGAAGTAAGGAGCTGAATTGCTTTCTCCATTAGCACTTCAAGTGCGTCAAAGTCAGAAAAGTCAAACAGTAGCTACATCCAACTCTTTCCAGTGTATTATTTTATTTCAGTTACAAAGGAACTCAGCATTCCATTTCATAACAGGATGATTCAGAGAGAGGAGCACAAAAGAATGGCAAGTGTTTAGAGGCAACTCAGAGAGAAAATAGGATAGTGTTTCATTCTGGATTATTTTAAATGGAACCCTGATCCTCTGTAGACATATATCAAAAATCATTTACAAGGAGAAAGAATCTTAAAAAAATCATGAAAAAAAGATGTAAAGACACAAAATAAATTTGTAAAATATTCATTATTATACTTTATCAAGGCAACAATGAGATATCAAAATACACATTCAAAAATGGCTCAAATGCAACATGTTATTGAGAGGAATTTAGGTGGACAGTTAGAAGAGAGGGCCCAAAGAGGAATGGAAAATTAGAAAGAGTAGAGTCAGAGATGAATTCAAGTTCTAGATTCTGCACATGAAGTTTATAGTTTAAACATATCACACCTATAAATGGAAAAAAATGTGAGGTATTTATTTATTTTGCCTTGTCAAGTTCCATTGCAACAAACTCAGATAATCTTCAAGTATAGATGATAAAATGAAATACATGGGCTGGAGAGATGGCTTAGCGGTTAATCGCTTGCCTATGAAGCCTAAGGACTCCAGTTCGAGGCTCGGTTCCCCAGGTCCCACGTTAGCCAGATGCACAAGGGGGCGCACGCGTCTGGAGTTCGTTTGCAGTGGCTGGAAGCCCTGGTGCGCCCATTCTCTCTCTCTACCTCTACCTGTCTTTCTCTCTGTGTCTGTCGCTCTCAAATTAAAAAAAAAAAAAATGAAATACATTAAAAGATGGTACTCTTGGTTCAAAACTTCTTTTGAAAAGGAAGACTTTCCACTTTGCCACCAATCAGTCATCTCACATCCATCACCCATGTGGAGAAATCATTCAGCGTTTAAATTGATGAATGTGAAAACATATACTCCACAACTTAGGCTGCGGCACGAAGCTGAGTATGTGGTGCCCCCCTCACAAAAATAGCTATTGCTATTTAAAAGATGATGAATGCTGAATAGAAAACCGTGGTAGAATAATACCGAATCAGCTATCCTTATTTTCCTGTGTCATGAGCTAGGTTAATTCTTTGGACTTGTGTTAGATTGAGACCTTGTGTTTTTTTATGAGGTGAGGGTTAAAAGAAAATAGCACACTGTCACTTTCTGTTATCTATCAGTTTTCTCTAATTTGAACCATTCCTTACCAGAGGGAGAAACACCAGGAAGGTCCAGTCTGAATCATAGGTTCCTTAATACTCAGAAGTTATAAATGTATGGGAGGCTCAGTAATTTTCAAAATATTGAGTACTCATAAGTCTTAGGAATGCCCTGCAATTTGCAAGGCTCCTCTCGAGTTATGTAATGAGTAAAACCTGTTTTGAAAGGAGGATCTAATATAAACCAAGGTTCTTACAGTGTATCCAATGAGCTCCGTAAGTGCAGTTTTCATGGTAATTACCTATGCTGGCTGGCCTTCTCAGTGACACAACTGTCTTTAATGTTCAAGCTTGTGTAAGTGACTTCTCACTATACTCCTGTATCTATAACCCCAATGTGCTCCCAATAACCTTCTGGGCTCACTAGGGTATTCTTGGGTGGAGTTGTTTCTTTGACCTGCTGCCTAAACTCAATCTGGGGTGATAGATATCTGTCCATGTTATTCCATACAATGTCAACACAATCCATGACTTACTTTTCTCAGAGAGCTGACATGTCATCATCTACCCTATATAAAGTCTAAATACCAAGAAGTTGATACATTTCCAGTCTACAGAAAGTAAGAATTTGCATGATGCCAAAATGAGTCACAGCATTTTGTTTTGCTGAGTTAAAGAAAGCAGAGTATAGAGGAGTGGCTGTGCGCTTTCTCTGAACTCCTTAAATATAAAACACTCCAACCAGAACTACTTCTTCATATATTTCTGCTTTGAGAAAGATGGACCAAATTTGAGTTCCAGTCATGTACAGGGTGAAACAAATCCCTAGTGTGAAAGAGGTGTCCAGAGAACATGAACACTGATTTCCTCAGTGGGACTCTAAGCTTCTCCATATTTTTTTTTCTTTTCTTTCTTTTTTTTTTTTGGTAGGGTCTCACTCAAGCTCAAGCTGACCTGGAATTCATTATATAGTCTCAGGGTGGCCTTGAACTAACAGTGACCCTCCTACCTCTGCCTCTCAAGTGCTGGGATTAAAGCTGTGTGCCGCCACACCCGGCTAAGCTTCTCCATATTTCCCTACTCAATCACAAATTCAAGCCACATCCCAAACTGTCAGCCATTTCGATGCAAAGTAGTTCAAAAAAGTATTCTAGAATAAAGCGTAGGCAGAAACTTCTTCCATGGTATGAAAGTAAAAGAACTGATTACTCATGAAGAAACTGCAAATTGTTTAGTTATTTAGCATCCATCAATTTTTTTTTTCAAAACTTATCCTGATACCTAATACGAGAGTGTGAGGGTTAAGATCTGTTGAAAATTTGTCTGAGTCTAGACTCACATATGTACAAGTCTTTTGGCATGTTTTTAAGGTAGCTCTTATATTAATTGATATGGGAAAACTCCTAAATGTGGGAAGCACCATTCCATGGGCTAGAGTTCCAAACTAAAAATAAATAACTAAATAAATAGCCACTCATCTGAGAGCTTCCTGGCTCTGGATACAATGTAATAAGCAACCTCTTGTTTCTGTTGCCAGGACTTACCACTATGATGGACTGTATCCCCCAAAAGTGTAATCTAAGAAAAGCCCTGGTTCCTTGTCTGTTTCTAGTCTGATATTTTGACACAACCAAGAAAGTAACTAATACAAAGGGTATTTCCAATATTTAGTGTGTGATCTTGGCCAAAAAGATGTGTGATTTATTTGGAGAATGTTGCTGGCATGATATTACAGTATTCTCTTCCTCAAAAAGTTAAATAAAACCTAGCAAGCAACCATACAAAAAAAATATTTCTTATGCTCCTAGTATTTTGGCATCATAACTGGAGAAGTGTCTGGTTCTTGAATGACCTACAGACCAGAGATATGCTGGAGAGACTGTGGGGCCAGAGTAGTGAAAGCAGAGCCCAGAGAGGCATGTTTCCCATGGATATAAGGAGGAAGTTACATTAGGCCATTTTGACAAGATCCATAATGTGATGTGACTTTCTTCCTGTCATAGTAATAAAGACAGGGGACTTAGAAGTTACCAACAAAATGAGGTCACCTGAAAAGGCACTGCCTACCAGGAAAGATGGCTCTTCTATCACTGAGAAGAAACTTTGGATGTGGATTATTATTATTTATTAATATTATTATTATTTTACTATATGGGACTAACCAAGCCAAGCCCACTGAAATGTCAGAATAACAAACACAATCAAAAGTGTCGCTCTTGGGGCTGGAGAGATGGCTTAGTGGTTAAGGTGCTTGCCTAAAAAGCCAAAGGATCCTGATTTGATTCTCCAGGACCCACGTAAGCCAGATGCACGAGGAGGTACATCTGAAGTTTGTTTGCAGTGGCTGGAGGCCCTGGCGTACCCATTGTCTCTCTCTCTCTCTCTCTCTCTTTCTCTCTCTCTCTCTCTCTCTCTCTCTCTCTTTCTCTCTCTTTCAGGCTCTCTCTCTGCCTCTTTTTCTCTCTCAAATATATTTATAAAAGTGTCACTCTTAGTTGAGTTTAGATTTACAATAATAGAGAGGGTTGGAATTATTTGGCAGGAATTTAATGTTAAATCTTGACATTTACCTCGCTCTTGATTTTATTATGTATCTTTTCTGGTATCTTAATCTTTTAATGGATATAGATATTGTTAAGGTCAAGCAGATAATTTTTAAGAATACCATGTAAAACTTATTGAACCTTGGGCTTCTTTAAGTAAGAGTCCAAAACTGAAGTGTTAAATTCAAAAATGGATTATTTCCTATAAATAGATGTTTACAGGAATGGGAGATATGTGGTCTAAAAAAGTAAGAAGCCTCAAAATACAAAGGGTCAATATCTGACCTTTTTTACACTAGCATGGATTCAAAGAATCAATATTTTTCATTTTCTTTACCTGAAATGAAAGCACAGTTACTATTCACAGACCAGCTGTCTCTATCTATTACTGTGGTTGCTTCACTAAAGTACATTTTGATATAAATAATTTAAAAAGCACACTCTCAATTGTAGGTACTGTTTTTTTTTTTCTTTTAAAAGTAAGAAAAATAAAGTCATGAAAATGAGTAGTTTTGGATAAAATAAATTTTCTTCTAATACTGTGGGGTATAAAATATTTCTTTAAAAAGTATACTAAGAAAAGTTGTGGAAATATTGTTCCTACTTGTCATTAAGTGATGATGGATAGCATTTGATAATATGCTTTTTGATATTCAGAAGAAGTCATAGTATATCTATGTTCCTGAGTAGAAATTTCTCTAATATATAGATTCAGTTATCTTTCCTTGTATAACTATAGACTCTAATCCTTCTCATACCACTTATCCATGTTAGAATTAAATGATGGTCTGTAGTGGTTTGAATGCATATGTATGGTCCCCACAGCCTCGGGTGTTTGATTAAGATTAAGCTTAATTAGCCTTCATCAGGTGTAACCTTGCTGCAGGAGGTATGTAATGAGGGACAATATCGAGCCCAGCATCTCTAGCTGTGTAGAAAGGCAGTTTGAGCTCAGGCTATCTAAGCTTGCTGGTGTTGGTTTTGCGCCTCTACTATAGATGTATGGAAACCAGCCAGCATCTTCTGACGTGATGGAGCTTCCCCTGGAATCTGTCAGCCTGAAATAAACCCCTTTCCTCCCATAAGCTGATTTTGGTCTGATATTTATCCCAGTAACAAAAAGGTAGCTGCCAAAGGAAAATCGCTGCATTGAATCTGACCATGAAGATTTTGGCCTTAAGAACATATTTTGGTATTGTAATGGAAAAGTATTTGGTAATCTGGGCTGTGGTAGCATTGCAGATCTGTAAGAAGAGCTTCACGGCTGTTCCAAGGAGAGTTTAAAAATGCTCACTGTAGACAAAACTGTGAACTGTGAAGGTTTGGCTTTCAAAGGGGAAAGAGAAAACTTTGTTGGAATTGGGCCTCTGTAGTTAAGGCTGGATGCACCGTTCTGCCCAAACTATGGGAATTTGATCTAGATTAGATTTGAAAGTAATGGCTGGTGTTCTTGGCAGAAATATAGGACAGAAAGATATGAAAGATGCACAGTTTATCACAGGAAAAATTCAAACAAGTTTGAAGTTGTAGGGACAGTGACTGGCTTTAGGGTACTTAAACTGCAATCCTGAGGGATATCACCAAGATTAAAAGGACAGCTGGCTGTTCGTATGGGGACAATGGAAAATATATGCCCTGAGGGTGAACCATGGAAGGCTCAAGCTAGTAAGAATAGGGATGCTCTTGAAAGGTGGTGATTTGAAGGAAGACTATTGAAAAAGTGTCCTATTTATCAAGGGCAAGCTTCATTGCTCCCTGGACTTAAAACTTTGGCTACGCTGCCCACCACCCACCTAGTGCTGGATTTTGAAGCATGGGAAAGTAGGGAAAGGGTCATCAAACACACACAGTTCCAGGAGCCGCTCAAATCTGGCACTGTGAGGTAAGGTTGAAATCCCTATATGAAGACACGGGAAGGTTATTTTATGAAGAGGAACCAGCCCCTGGAGCTGAAGGATTGGGAGCCCTGCGTGGAGACCAAGTAAGGCTCTTGTAGGAAGCTATGTGGATAAAGTGTACTTGCAGAGTAAACCTGAAAGTGTTTTGGATATTCCAGGAATGAAACAGCTGCAATGCAAATATGTTGTTTACAGATGTGAGCAGCCAACTTAGTTGGAGGGTAGAATAGAAACCCAGAGACTCCTTTGTCATTGACCATCAATGATTGGCTTGGAACTACAGATGTGTAATGTCCACATGCTCATCATTGATTTTTCAATGGTCCAGTCTCTCCCTGTTATGCTTTTTTTTTTTTTTAAACAATGGTAGTGTTTGTACTGTGCCATTTTATGTTGTTAGTATGTAACTTTTGTTTTGGCTTTGTATGTCTCATACTTAAGGGATAGTTTTGAATTTCAGATGAGACTGGACTTCTGAACAGTGGCAATGTTGGAAAACACTATGAGGACCTTTGAAGTTGGACTGAATGCAGTTTGCACCGTGAGATGATTATGGTTCCTACCCAGTCACAAGGAGGATAACCAGATGCAGGCGGCATGTCCCTGGAGTGGGTCTCCAGTCAAGTGCTACCAGGGGTGTAGAAAGCCAGTTTGAGCTCATGTTCGCTGCTGTCGGTTTTGTCTCTGCCTCCGATACATGGAAGTGAGCCAACATCTTCCACCACGATGGGGCTTCCCCTGGATTCTGTAAACCAGAATAAAATCCTTTCTTCCCACAAGGGGTTTCTGGTCTGGTGTTTGTCCAGCAACATAAAGGAAACTGCAACATGGCATCTGTTTGTGATAGAGTGCTATGCATATGGTAATTCTATATTTTCTGTCTAAACTTTGGGTCATCACCCATGATACAACATATTATTAGAGTCAATCTAAATAATAGTACCAACAACATGATCTCATTTTGTCAGTGTTCATGTACAGATTAATGTGAGGGCACTTGGTATCTCTGTGACCAAAGTATTTACACCTTCTATATGCATGGCGATACATAGATCTGTGTTTTAAATTATCAGTTTTTGTAGTAAAAATATGTTACTTTATTGTTTTCAACATTACAATGTTTTCCAGTGAAACTGATTTAAATTTCAAAAAGAAAAATAAATCTGACCATAATTATTTGCTTGATCATCAAATGAATAGCTGTTTAGCTATATTTTTTTTCCTGCTAGTATAAAACATTATTGTGTTCTAGTAAGCTTGTCACTTTTAGAACTTGACAGAAGTCATGCCCCTCTAAAATTTGTAATGGGTCATGTTTCTTTTCAATTCCACTGAATATAGAACCACCTAGGAGACACAGGTATGGATGTGTTGATGAGGACATTTTCCTAGTTTAATCAAGGAAAGAACACCCAGCGTAATCATGGCTGACATTGCCTTGTGAATAAACTAGAAAGAGGGACAAAGCCCGGTGAACGTCAGCATCTACAGTTCTCTGCCACCTCACGGGCACAGATGTGAGGACTTACCCCTCTGCTTGGCACTCCTTCCCTGTCATGCTGCCAAACGAGCATCAGCATCCGTCACTCTTTGCCATCTCACCTTAGTTGATGTGAGTGGGCGGCCTCTGTCCACACTCCTTCCCTGTCACAATAGACTGTGCCCTCCGTGATCAAAAGAAAACAAACAAACAAACAAAAGTCCCTCCTCCTTGGTTAATGTGTTTCTTGTCATTCATTTGCTCCTAATAATAATAGAAGTAACTTACCAACCAAGTAATCCAGAGCATTTCAACATTAAATGAATGAGACAATGGATTTACCCCAAACATGAAACTAAAAAGAGAGAGTATTGTTTAATAGCAAATAATCATTTAAAAATAAAAGCCTTTATTAATGTGATTCACACATGTGGCACCCATCAATGGCTATGAAGTGTTCCATCAAGAACAGTATCAGGGCTGGAGAGATGGCTTAGTGGTTAAGCGCTTGCCTGTGAAGCCTAAGGACCCTGGTTCGAGGCTCGGTTCCCCAGGTCCCACGTTAGCCAGATGCACAAGGGGACGCACGCGTCTGGAGTTCGTTTGCCTAGGCTGGAAGCCCTGGCGCGCCCATTCTCTCTCTCTCCCTCTATCTGTCTTTCTCTCTGTATCTGTTGCTCTCAAATAAATAAATAAAAAATATTAAAAGAACAGTATCAATTCATTTTTTGGATTTTTAAGAATTCCTTGAAATTTAACTCAGGCCCCGCATATGCTAGTCAGAGGAATTTACCAGGTAGTTACAATCTGAGTTCTTGGTAACATTGTGCAATATTATTTATGCATACTGAAATATTTATTCTATGAGTCCCTTATCATTAATCAATATTTTAAATATTTTGGCTCTGCCATTCATGTATGCACTGATACCACTTCTATCCCCTTCCATTAAAACCCTTCTTTTCATTTTAATCTCCATCCTCTTATTTTATTTATTTATTCAATCATTTCTTAGGTTTCCTGAGTTGGTAGAGTCTTGCTTTAGCCCAGGCATATCTGGAATTCACTATGTCATTTTTATACTGGCAGCAAACTCACAGCAATCCTTGTATCATGGCCGAGTTATATGTGGGTCATTTGCATAGTCGTGGGTTAGAGATTATTTACTAGAGTGTGTTCCACTCAGGGTCATGACTAACCTCTCCTGGAAACCATCAGTTGCCAGTAGCTACCCTGGGAGAAGTGGGTCTTACAAAGTCCTGCAGCATGCCCGATGAAATATGGACGGGCTTAATCTCTGTTGTGAACACCTGCTATTTGCATAGAGAAACTTCTGCAGTTAAGGTAGCAATGAGTAGCATTTCACAGGAACAAACATAGATAGTTACAGGGAAGTTTGGCATGCTGTCCGTTCAGCATAATTACAATATTGCACTGCCCCCTTGCCTAGGGCCTAAGTCCCTAGCCAAAATGTTCAAATTTACAGAACTAGGAAAGATATCTTTCCTCTTTAGTAGACTTAAGATTTACCTAGAAAAGGTAGTTTTTTGCATGCTTGTGATTATTTGAATTATCTTAGCCTCTGTGAAGGTTTGTGATAGATTATCTTGACTAGGTTAATTGGGGTTGGAAGGCCAACATTGACTGTGGTCTGAAGAAAATACCATTCCATAGGCTGATCCCTGGAGTATATAAAAATAAGAGAACTAGCTGGGTGTGGTGGCATACACCTTTAATCCCAGCACTCAAAGGCATAGGTAGGAGGATTGCCGTGAGTTCGAGGCCACCTTTGAGACTACATAGTGAATTCCAGATTAGCCTGAGCTACAGTAAGACCCTACCTCAAAGAAATAAAAAAAAGAAGAAGAAAGAAAGAAAGAAAGAAAGAAAGAAAGAAAGAAAGAAAGAAAGAAAGAAAGAAAGAAAGAACTATCTCAACACCAGCATTCCAGCATTAATCAGTCACTCGCTACTTTCTTACTGTGGATTGAATATGACCAGCTGAGTCAAGCTCCTTGCCACCACATCTTCCCCACCATAACATACTGTAGGCCAGAGTAAATCCTTAAGTTACTTCCTTCCAACATTTTGGTGATAGCAATGAGAAAGTAATATAGTTTCTATTATTTATTTGTTTTGAGTCAATTGTAATTGCTGAGAACAGATTTAAGGACTATTATATGTCAGCTATATACTGCTCCAAAATAATATACCCAGTTGGCCCATAGTCGGTGGCTCTGCATGCTGTAGCATCAATTTTTACTGGATTCAAACCTCAGTAGATGTCCTATCGCTTTCTTTCTGTGTAATTAGGATGATATCAAGAAAGAAACAAATGAAAGATAAAGCTGGAAGAGAATGTGATCAGAGGTGGATGTGGAGGGGGAGAGAAAAAGGGGGAAGGAAAGAAAAGCAAGGAGGTGGAGAACAATAAAATGAAAGAAGCCATGACTTAGTGACGTGTTCCTGACATTATGGTGAGCCCTTTAGAGAAACTGTTTTCTTCAATCCACGCAATAACGTTGTGAAAGTTGTGTTAGTTTCTTCGGATATTGCAGATGAAAACAAGCCAACATGCAGAGAATCTAAATAACTTGGTAAAGGTCACATAGGACATTAGGAAGCTGCAAACAGAATTTGTCTCTCTGCCTCCCAAGTGTTTTCCTCTTTACTGCCGTGGGTTATTCCTTCTCTTTCCCTAGCTCCTGCTGCTGCCCTCCATGGTCTGTAAATAAGCTTCAGAAGAGAAACGTCATTGCCGGGTCTAAGCATCGTAAAATTACTGCTGCTCTCCCAAGTCTCCGGTATGCTTATCTCAGAGGCACACAGCCTTGTGTTGGTACTACTGGGCTGTGAGGTATCTGTGCATATGGCTGGGTACACTTTAAATAAAACATTTGAAACACTTCTTGAATTCATTTGTGTATATTTAATATATATTTTTCTAATTAACAGACAAACTGTTAGTCTTAAAACATAGAATTTAACCCCTATTTGAAAGAGACAAGTGTGCTGGGAAGATGGATCAGGGGCTGAACGTTCCGGCTTAAAGTAAGCAATTGAGGTAATTACCTGTAACTTTTGTGTGTGAGAAGCATAGCTTATTTTACTTTTATGGGGAGTTAATTTCTATAGATATTTTTATTAAACTCATCACATTAAACTAATGTCTCTAAGTAGCACAGTATAGATTTTGGAAAAAAAATAGACAATTTTAATGAAAAATCAACATTAAAAATTAGTGCAATATGAAATCACATTAAATTTCAACTGAGACAATCTTGTATTTAAATCACTATTAATTTGAAGAATTATATTAAATAATCAATAAATGTGATCAAATTAGGATCAGGATAAAGTCTAGTGATGGAGTGCTTGCCTAGCACACGTGATACTCAATTCCAAGCATTGCAGTCCAACAGCAAAAAACAAAAAAAAAAAAACAAAACACTTTAAATACTCAAGTAAATCAGGCTCACAAATCTGGAATGATTTTATATCTATATTGTCCTGTGACAACACAGATTTTTTCATTGTATACATCTTAAATATATAAGGTTGACATCACAGTCATATCGGCTGAGTTCCTAGGCCATGCCAGTTCTAGAGGATGTGATTGCAGCGCCTACGTAATGCGGGTAGCTTGTACTTGTCGCACCAAGTCCTGCTGAAGAAAGGAAATAAGCTTTCATACATCATAACCACAGACTGTTACTTCAAATAGAATTCTGAGGATGTTTCCTGTCTCTGGTTATTCTGAGGGGAGCTATTAAGTTTGCATGTTGTTTTTCGGGTTGTTATACATTTTCAGTCACTTCTTAGAATTATGCATGTTACTGGACCACCATTTTAAAAATAAAAGCTTAATAACATTCTAACTATGAGTTTATAAAGAAATTTCCAGTAAAAATGAACAATTTTAATTTATTTATGAAATAAGAATTCCGTAAGCACAAAACATCTTAATTTTATGGAACCCATTACAAAAAGATGAAGAAATGAAGAACTTATAGAATTGTCACCTTTCCCATATGCTAAGATTGATATATAGACCTAATAATAATAGTCAATAAAATAAATATAACCATGAGCTAAGTTTATAATAATGACACGACTTGTTGAATTACTCCACAGTTGCATAGAAGTGGGCTTTGAATTTTATTTTAATAGAGTTAATATATGTAAATATGAAAGTCAATGTGCAGGGTGCATAAACATAATCAAAACTCAAGTATATTAATTCAGTGACTAAGAATTCAATGCATATGTAATCAAAGTAAAAACATTAGATTCAAAATGAATATTAAAATATGGAATATAGATCTGTGAAAGGGAAAGTGGGGGAGGGAAAGGAATCATCATGTTTTATTTTCTCTAAGTATGGAAGCTGTCAATCGAAAGGAAAAGTATTCTTAATCTATATAAGTAGCTGTCCAGTAGGTTCCCTTTTTTGTTTTGTTTTATAATTTGCTTTATTTGTAGCATTTTTCTTTTCTTTTTTTAACCACAAAATAGTTACTTCTACTTATTTATGAAAATGGCATCAATCACTCTAATGTGGTTGTAGAAAATCAAAATATTCCTTAATAAGCTCAAAATATTACAAACAAATGCAGAATGTAATGCACTTTAAAATACAGATCAATGATGCAATCTCTCCTATAAACAGAACAAACAAGTATCTTACATTTCAATGCCTCCCTTTTATTGAGAAAAGCATTGCAACTCCATTGGTAGTTGCAGTTTTCTCGTTTGAATTGTGAAAAAATATGGGTTCATTATTAATAGAATATTCTAAAATGCTGTGAAGTTTGTGTGTTTCCTGAAGAAACAAGGTTTTCAACTTCTCGTGTTACTTGAAATATATGTAAAATTTCAACATTTTATTACAAGCCTCAGAGGTAGTGTAAGAACTGAACTGTGGTGACAAATGTATAACCAAGAATGGCATTTGGAGCCTATGAAGCAAGAAAATCTTGAAGACTCAATCATTAAATTTAGGATATTTAACTCAGTATAAGTGATTGATTTGAATAAGAATGCTTGCCCTCATTTTATTATTGCCTTTAACACAATGTCAGAACTCCCATCACAACACACAAATGCATGTGTTTCAGGACTTGTTTTTAAAATTAAAAAAATAAATTTGGGGCTATAGAGATTGCTTATTAGCTAAGGCACTGG